>NW_022320308.1:0-1904 GCF_002776525.5 Piliocolobus tephrosceles
GAATAGAAATTCATCTTCCCTCATCCCGTGTTCTCTAGTAAGATGTGAACTTTGCTTTGAGAAAGTTGCTCCTCATTTTCTTCCAGAAATTCATGATAAATGCATACCTCAGAGGCTTAGTTCAAAGCTCTTCTCTAGAAGGCATCCCCCATTGGCTTCCTTTCATATAGCAAATGTCACAGCAGATGAGAGGTTTCCCTCTTCTTCCCACCCATGGTACAAATCCATACACAATAGAATGTTGAAACCCAGAACTCTAGAGAAGATACAGAATCTCATAGGGTTTAAGTTTCAGGAAAACTTGGGGGTGGGTTTGAAATAAAATGCCTCTGTATGAAACATGGCACCATGATTTCTAAGGCTGATGTGGCCCAATGGCTACAAATATTAGGTCACTATTTCAATAAAAATAGAAAATAAATTTAAGAGAATTTAAAATTGAAGATAACTTAAACTGTATTTCTCATAATTGCCCACATGGCTTTACTTCAGAGTGATACTTGATTAATGAAACATAGTCCAGCAAGCAAAAACTAATTCTAAAATACTTTAGAATTACTTAAATACAAATACTGAATTTGTATTTCTTAAGTTCTGGAAGAAGGTACACCACTCAGAGCCATCCCTCTTACCGTTCTCTTTCATTTCTCATCCTCTTTTTCTTTCATCTTCTCATCCTTCTTTAGCACCTTGTGGTGCTTCTCTTTTCCAATGCAGGAGAAACTTTCCTGCGTCATTTGTGTTGTGTCTCCCTCACCATTTCCTTCTGATTCTGTGTTACAAAAGACGGGATGAGTCTGGCTATGGCAGAGGGATTCTCAGAGCGCAGGGCTGGCAGAAGCCAGGACCCCATATAAATGGGAAAGGGCAGGAAAAATGCCAGGAACATTCCCACTTAAATAACATGTCCCTTTATACCTGGGAATCTCATCTCTCTGGCTACCTATAATCATCCAATATATGTAAAAGTATGCCAGCATTTTTATTGGTTTTCTATCTTTATGTGTCACTGATGCAGTTTTTAAAAAAAATTCTTATTTTAGGTTCAGGGGTACATGTGAAGGTTTGTTATAGAGGTAAACTCGTGTCACAAGGGTTTGTTATACAGGTTATTTCATCACCCAGGTATTAAACCTAGTTCCCAATAGCTATTTTTTCTGCTTCTCTCCCTCCTCCTACCTTCCACCCTCAAGTAGACCCCAGGGTCTGTTGTTTCCTTCTTTGTGTTAATGAGTTCTTATCATTCAGCTCCCCACTTATAAGGTTTGTTATATTGTCCAGGGAAGGCAAGATGCAACAACTCACCTCTTGTTTGTATTATGATTAACCTTGTTATAAGTTATAAAATGCAACTCCTGGGAAGGAAAGAATAAACAAACTGTTAATTGTTCTTCTTAGCTCAGACACACCTGAGCCTTGTTTGATTGCCCAAAGAGAGTTTAACACATCAGAGTTAAACAGAGAATAATTTGTAACAAAATAATAAACATTGTTGCTATTAAGCATTGATTCATTGCGTTAATAGTTCATAAAATGTCATAATTTCTCAGGTTATTTTTATTACTATGTATCATTGCACTAGAACCCAGTGTCAATATAATTAGGAGGTCTGGATTCAGATCCTAAATTCTGATTTTAACGAGCTTTGTGACCATCTAATTTTGTCTCTCTTGACCATGTTTCCTTACTTTAAGTCCAAAAATAAGAATCCACCATCTTAAGGTCCCTCTAAAATTTTATTATATTTTATATTCTTAAAGGACTGAGTGGTCAAATTGCCTAACCTGTGCATTGAGGTTAAGTTATCATAAGCATTTTAGCAGGAAATCCTATGGACACAGGTTATAGTGAACAAGAGAATAGAAATTCATCTTCCCTCATCCCGTGTTCTCTAGTAAGATGTG
>NW_022320309.1:0-10718 GCF_002776525.5 Piliocolobus tephrosceles
TTTTTTTTTTTTTTTTTTTTTGTAGAAACGGAGTTTCAGTGTGTTAGCCAGGATGGTCTCGATCTCCTGACCTCGTGATCCGCCTGC
This sequence comes from Piliocolobus tephrosceles, assembly GCF_002776525.5. Classification (NCBI taxonomy): domain Eukaryota; kingdom Metazoa; phylum Chordata; class Mammalia; order Primates; family Cercopithecidae; genus Piliocolobus; species Piliocolobus tephrosceles. Next base: position 88 of record NW_022320309.1, read on the forward strand.
CTCAGCCTTCCAAAGTGCAGGGATTACAGGCGTGAGTCACTGCACGGAGCCCAAAATTGTTATAACTTTAAGATGTTTTATATAATCTCCATAGTAGACCCAAAGACAATATCTATAGATGATACACAAAAGGAAACGATAAATCAAAACATGAGAAGACAAAAAAATCAGTATGGCACAAAGAAAGGCAGCTGGAGAACCAAATAAGAACAAAAGAAATATATACATATAAATGCAGTAGTAAGTTCTTTCTTAAAATTAGTAATTACTTGGAATGTAAATCAATTAAACTCTTCCATCAAAAGAAACAGAGTGGCTGAATGAATTTTAAAAGAAGATGCATTCTTTCTATAAGAGACTCATCTTAAACATAATAACACATGGAGTCCAAAAGTAAAAGAATGGGGGAAAAGTTCCTGCAAATCATAACCAAAAGAGCAGGGATGGTTATACTTATAATATAAAAATAAACTTTAGTTAAAAACAATCACAAGGGTCAAAGAGTGATGTTATATAATGAGAAATGAAGAAATACACCAGAAAATATAACAATTATAAATGTGTCTATATCTACAATTCAAGCAACCAAAATATAAGAAGCATATATTGGCAGAATATAAAAATGGAAGAGATAGTGACAAAGTAATAGTAGGATAATTCAATATCTAACTTTGAATAATGGCTAGAACAACCTGATAGAAGACTAATAGAGAAACAGAAGATGAGAACAATATAGACAAAATGGACCCAACAGATATATACAAAACCCTCCACCCAACAGTATCAGCATATACATTCTTCTCAAGTATACATGAAACTTTCTCAGAGATGGACCATGTATTTTGAATAAGTATCTAATCTGATCCCAGTGGAACCGAACTAGAATTCAATTGCAGTATGAAAACTAGAAATGTACAGGTATTTGAAAGTTAAATGAAGCCCTCTTAAACAACCAATGAATCAAAGAAAAAAATAACAACACAATTGGAAATTATCTTCAGACAAGTAAAAACAAAAATACAATAAACCAAAACATACGGGCTTAAGAAAAAAGTAGTACTAAGAAGGGAAGTATATTATAGTAAATGATTACATTCAAAACAACAATTTCAAATCCAGAACTTACTTCACACTTCAATAAACTATAAAACAACATCGATCTGTACCCATATTTAGAAGGGAAACAAATATGAGAGCAGTCACAAATGAAAGAATGGAAAAAAATGAAAGTTTTTAAATGTAATTTTTACTTTAGGTTCTGGGGTACATGTGTAGGTTTGTTACATGGGTGTATTATGTAATGCTGAGGTGTGGGAAATGAATGATTCTGCCACCCAGATAGTGAGCATAGTAACTAAGTTACACCAGCCTTGTCCCACTTCCTCCATCCTGACTGTAGTGGTCCCCAGTGTCTGTTGTTGCCATCTATATGTCTATGAGTGCCCAATCTTTAGCTCCCACTTATAAGTGAGACCAGGCAGTATTTGGTTTTCTGTTCCTTAATTAATTCATTTAGAATAATGGTCTCCAGTTGCATTTATATTGCTGTAAGCAACATAATTTGCTTATTTTTAATGGTTTCCCAGTATTTCATAGTGTATGTGTACCACATTTTCTTTATTCAATCCACCGTTGATGGGCAACTAGGTTAATTCCATGTCTTTACTATTGTGAATTGTGCTGTGATGAACATGCGAGTCCAGTTCAGTGTCTCTTTGGTAGAATAATTTATTTTATTTTGGATATATATCTAGTAATTGGATTGCTGGGTCAAATGGTAGTTCGATTTTAAGTTGTTTGAGAAATTCCCAAACTAGCTTCTATAATGGCTGAACTACCTACATTGTAACCAGCAGTGTGTAAGCATTCCCTTTTATCTGCAATTCCATCAACATTTTTTTAAATTATACTTTAAGTTCAAGGGTACGTGTGCATAATGTTCAGGTTTGTTACATATGTATACATGTGCCATGTTGGTGTGCTGCAACCATTAACTCGTCATTTACCTTAGGAATATCTCCTAATGCTATCACTCCCCACTTCCCCCACCCCATGACAGGCCCCAGTGTGGGATGTTCCCCTTCCTGTGTCCAAGTGTTCTCATTGTTCAATTCCCACCTATGAATGAGAACGTGCGGTGTTTGGTTTTCTGTTCTTGTGATGGTTTGCTGAGAATGATGGTTTCCAGCTGCATCCATGTCCCTACAAAGGACATGAACTCATCCATTTTTAAGGCTGCATAGTATTCCATGGTGTATATGTGCCACATTTTCTTAATCCAGTCTGTCATTGATGGAGATTTGGGTTAGTTTCAAGTCTTTGCTATTGTGAATAGTGCCACAATAAACATACATGTGCATTTTTCATTATAGCAGCATGATTTATAATCCTTTGGGTATATCCCCAGTAATGGGATGGCTGGGTCAAATGGTACTTCTAGTTCTAGATCCTTGAAGAATTGCCACACTGTCTTCCACAATGGCTGAACTAGTTTACAGTCCTACCAACAGTGTAAAAATGTTCCTATTTCTTCACTTCCTCTCCAGCACCTGTTGTTACCTGACTCTTTAAATGATCACCATACCAACTGGTGTGAGATGGTATCTCATTTTGGTTTTGATTTGCATTTCTCTGAAGATAAGCATTTTTTCATGTGTCTGTTGGCTGCATAAATATCTTCTTTTGAGAAGTGTCTGTTCATATCCTTTGCCCACAGTTTGCTGGGGTTGTTTGTTTCTTGTAAATTTGTTTGAGTTCTTTGTAGGTTCTGGATATTAGCCCTTTGTCAGATGAGCAGATTGCAAAAATTTTCTCCCATTCTGTAGGTTGCCTGTTTACTCTCATGGTAGTTTCTTTTGCTGTGCAGAAGCTCTTTAGTTTAACTAGATCCCAATTGTCAATTTTGGCTTTTGTTGCCATTGCTTTTGGTGTTTTAGACATGAAGTCCTTGCCCATGCCTATGTGCTGAATGGTATTTTCGAGGTTTTCTTTTAGGGTTTTTATGGGTTTAGGTCTAACATTTAAGTCTCTAATCCATCTTGAATTAATTTTTGTGTAAGGTTTAAGGAAGGAATCCAATTGCAGCTTTCTACATATGGCTAGCCAGTTTTCCCTTCACCATTTATTAAACAGGGAATCTTTCCCCATTTCTTGTTTTTGTCAGGTTTGTCAAAGATCAGATGGTTGTAGATGTGTGGTGTTATTTTTGAGGATTCTGTTCTGTTCCATTGGTCTATATCTCTGTTTTGGTACCAGTACCATGCTGTTTTGGTTACTGTAGCCTTGTAGTATAGTTTGAAGTCAAGTGGCGTGATGCCTCCAGATTTCTTCTTTCGACTTAGGACTGTCTTGGCAATGTGGGCTCTTTTTTGGTTCCATATGAACTTCAAAGTAGTTTTTTCCAATTCTGTGAAGAAAGTCATCAGTAGTTTGATGGGGATGGCATTGAATCTGTAAATTACCTTGGACCGTATGGCCATTTTCATGATATTGATTATTCGTATCCATGAACATGGAATATTCTTCCATTTGTTTGCGTCCTCTTCTATTTTCTTGAGCAGTGGTTTGTAGTCCTCCTTGAACAGGTCCTTCACATCCCTTATAAGTTGGATTCCTAGGTATTTTATTGTCTTTGACGCAATTGTGAATGGGAGTTCACTAATGATTTGACTCTGTGTTTGTCTGTTAATTGTGTATAAGAATGCTTGTGAATTTTGCACATTGGTTTTGTATCCTGAGATTTTCCTGAAATTGTTTGTCAGCTTAAGGAGATTTGGGCTGAAACGATGGGGTTTTCTAAATATACAATCATGCCATGTGCAAACAGGGACAATTTGACTTCCTCTTTTCCTAATTGAATACACTTTATTTCTTTCTCCTGCCTGATTGCCCTGTCCAGAGCTTCCAACACTACACTATGTTGAATAGGAGTGGTGAGAGAGGGCTTTTATTTATTTAGTTTTTCGTAATAGCCATTCTGACTGGTGTGAAGTGTTTTGGCGTTGCATTTCTTTGACGATTTGTGATGTAGACAATTTTTTTCATGTTTGTCAGCCACTTGTATGTCTTCTTTTCAGAAGTATCCGTTATGCCTTTTGTCTGTTTTTTATTGGGGTTAGTGTTTTTAATTTTTGCTTGTTGATTTGAATTTCTTATAGATATAGACCTTTGTTGGATTTTTAGTTTGCAAATATTTTCTTACAATCTCTAGATGGCCTGTTTACACTGTTGGTAGTTTATTTGGCTGTGCAGAAGCTCTTTAATTTAATTAGATCCCCCTTGTTAATTTTTGTTTTAGTAGCAATAGTTTTTGAAGACTTAGTTATTAATTGCTTTTCAAGGCTTATGTCCACAATGGTGTTTCCTATATTTTCTTCTAGGATTCTGATAGTTTGAGGTCTCACATTTAAATCTTTAATCCATCTTTATTTAATTGTTGTATATGGTGAAAGGTAGTCATCCAGTTTCATACTTTTGCATATGAATAGCCTGCTATCCCAGAGTAATGTATTGGATAGGGAGTGTTTTCTGCATTGCTTTTTTTTGTTGTGTTCAGATCAATGGCTAAAGCTCAGATGGCTAGAGATGTGCAGCTTTTTTTCTGGGTTCTTTGTTCTGTTAGTTTATGTGTCTGTTTTTCTACCAACACTGTACTGTTTAGGTTACCATAGACTTATGTTATAGCTTGAAGTTGGGTAATGTGATGTCTCTGGCTTTCTTCCCTTTGCTTAGGATTCCTTTTGTCATTTAGGATTTTATAGTCCCACATTAATTTTAGAATTTTTTTGTAATTCTATTAAAAATAACACTGATAGTTTGATAGAAATAGTGCTAAATTTGTAGATTGCTTTGGGCAGTGTGGCAATTTTCATGGTATTGGTTTTTCCAATTGATGAGCATGTAAAATTTTTCCATTTGTTTGTGTAATCTATGATGTCTTTTAGCAGCATTTTAGAGTTCTCCTTGCAGAGATCTTTCACCTCCTTGGTTAGGTGTATTTCTAGGTATTTTGCTTTTTTATGGATTTTGTATATGGGATTGCATTCTTGATGTTGTGTCCAGAGTTGGTTCCTGCCACTGGGTTTGTGGTCTCGCTGACTTCAAGAATGAGGCTGTGGACCTTCGTGGTGAGCGTTACAGCTCTTAAAGATGGCACGGATCCAAACTGTGAGCAGTAGCAAGGTTTATTTTGAAGAGAAAAGGACAAAGCTTCCACAGTGTGGAAGGGGACCCAAGCAGGTTGCCGCTGCTGGCTGGGGTGGCCAGTTTTTATTCCCTTATTGTCCCCTCCCATGTTCTGTTTCTGTCATATCAGAGTGCCCTTTTTTCAATCCCCCCCACGATTGGCTACTTTTAGAATCCTGCTGATTGGTGTGTTTTACCCAGTGCTGATTGGTGTATTTTACAGAGTGCTGATTGGTGTGTTTTACAGAACGCTGATTGGTGTGTTTTACAATCCTCTTGTAAGACAGGAATGTTTCCCAAGTCCCCACTCAACCCATGAAGTCCAGCTGGCCTCCCCTCTCAATCCATCCTTTAAACAGGAAATCCCAATTGCTGTTGGGAACTGGACGATGACTGATCTAGCTACTTCCTGCTGGATAGGGGTGAAGCAGAGTCCCTGCAGTTGTATTGTCCTCCAGTGGGGAACTCTCTAGGCCAGTCAAAGGGCCAGTGGGACAGTCCAGGGGTCCTTGGTAGATGTTGTGAGTTGAGCTCATTTGGGGTTCCATTTGTAAGATCATCTGTAGCTTGATGGCCTCAATCCTGAAGGAAACAATTTTAACAAGCAGGTTAAAAATACAAGGCCCCAAAGGCGAGTACTAGCAAGATGGCTGTCATGGACCTAGAAAGGGGAGAAGCCATGTCACCCAACTCCAGAGGTTGGTATAAGAGTTTGAAAGGCATTGCCAGATTTCAGAAGCCTTTTTCTGTAAACACCGTGTGGCACCTCATACTATCCCTGACTGGTTAGTGTAAAAACAACACTCTTCCCCTAAGAAGGTGCAATGTCCTCCTTTCTCAGCAGTGAGGAGGTCTAGGCCTCAGCGGTTTTGGAGAGTCACTGCTGCTGAAGAGTCTATTTGGGATTGTAGAGTAAGAATCGATTTTGTAAACTGTCTGATAAATCCTTTAAGAGTGTGTGTTAGCAGGATAATGAAGTAGATAAACTGGCTATTCTGGTTACTGTAGCAGTAGCCATTCCTAACCCTATAAATAGGGGTATTAGTTGTATGGCCCTACACTGAAGGACATGAGCTTTGAGGGGAACTGGCAGGGTCTGATTTCCTGGGGGCAATGTCATTGTTGGGACTTAGGAGGACTAAGGTGTAAGTGCCTGTCCAGTTGGTGGGGAGACAGATATAAGTTGAAGTTCCACATAAAAAGAATATGCCTTGGCTAGGTAGGCAGAATTGATTGTGTATTTTAAAAAGATGTGTGAGTTTGGTGTTTTCATTTTCCCATACTCCTAGAGTACTTGCCAAGGTAGCTCTAGTGAGTGGCTGGAAAGGAGTATTGGGAGCAAACTGAGTGGCTCCCTGTGCTCTAGTTTCCCATTGATGAAAAAACTGTTAAGCAGTGGCTGATAGAGAGAGAAAAAGTCAGCAGTCATTTGCCAGGGAAGGATTGCACTGGTTTAGCAGAGTGGGCTGAGAGCTTTGTAGAGTTAATTATGAGCTAGTGGAAGGGGAGGGTGAGTATGTGGAGTGTCCAAGGAAGCAAGAGGGATAGATAGGTAATGAGGTGCCCTGGAAGATGAGATCATTTTATCCAGTCTGGGTTAAAGGGAGGAGTAAATTGCTGACAAAAAGAAGGATGATAGAAAAAAGGTTGATGTAATTAGGATTTTTGTTCCAGTAGGAGCTACAGTATATAGTCCTACTGCAAAGAGTATGGTTAATATACTGCTTAATTACGTGATGAAACAGTAAAAGGATTCCATTAAGGGGGCAAGGAGAGGTGTGAAAGATTATGTAGGTTTTCACTTATCTTTTTTAAATAGGAAGGGTATTTTTTTCCTCAGGATCAGCTGTAGGAGCCTTTTTAGTCTGGGATGTTCCCTTCAGAAATAGGAGATGCAAGTCCTCCAATGGTTTGCAGGTGTATCGAGGCTAGTCTGGCTGATCTTGGGACTCCTGAGCTGAGAGTCCCGTAGGTTCTTGGGGGGCGGGGAGGGGGGGAGTTTAACTTAGGTGTGGTAAATCCAAGATTCCACTCCTGCCACCTTAACTGCAGTTGAGGTAAAGAGGATTACCGAGTATGGTCCTTCCCACAAGAAATCTGTAGATGGGGAGGTAGAGGAGAGGGACTTGACCAACACTAGATCTCCGGGTTGGAAAAACTCTGTTCCCTTATCTCTGTGGCATCCTTTGTGTAGGTTTTTAGGGTTTTGGTGATATTTTGCCAATGAAGTTATATCCTTGACCAAGTTGGCCATTTCCTGATCAAGTAGGAAGTCATTTGTGAGACAGGTCATCCATATAGTATTTCGTATGGACTGAACGCCATTTTGTGAGGAGAAGTTTGTATTCTCAACAATGCCATGGACAAGAGAGTAAGCCATGGGAGATTAATTCCTTGGGTTAGTTTCCTTAAGTGCCTCTTGAGGGTTTCATTTGCCTTCTGGACTTCCCTGAGGATTGTGGCCCCCAGGCACAGTGAAGGTAATATTGTATCCCTAGTGCCTTGGAAATTCCCAGAGTTACCTTGGCTTTAAAAGCCAGACCATTGTCACTTTGTAAGCTTTGGGGAAGCCCATATTTAGGAATTATTTCATGAATTAGGACTTTAACCACTTCCTGAGACTTCTCTGTCTTGCAGCGGAAGGCTTCTATCCGATTTGTAAAGGTATCAACACAGACCAACCAGTATTGAAATCCCCTTGAGTTAGGCATATGGGTAAAGTCCAACTGCCAGTCCTCTCTGGGATAGTGCCCTATTCTTTGTTCCCCCAGAGGGGCCTTGTGATGAACCAAGGGATTATTCCTTTGGCACACCTAACAGGCTTTGACTACTTGTCGGATGTCCGGAGGAGCTTTCTCCCTGTAAATAGGAATTTGGTCATTTGATGAGTGCTCTCAACACCCATATGAAAAGTTAGGTAGAGGGTCTCAAGTATTTTTCATTGGCTGGCTTCAGGTATGAGTACCTTTCTCTCTTCTGTTGTTAACGACCCCGAGGGGAGAAAACGGTGCCCCCATGAAAGTCCCATTCTGTTTCAGTCGGGGAATACTGGGGCTTAATCTCTTGGAGAGGGTTGTTCCGTACCAAGGATGCTTCTATAGGTATTTCTAATGGGATGTTCCACCTGGCAGCAATCTTGGCCTCAGCGGCTGCCTGATGGTTTCCTTCTACCTTTTCTCCTTCACTTTTTTGATGGTTTCATCAGTGTAAGACTGTCACCTCTTTGGGTTTTTGCACTGCGTACAATAATTCCATGATTTCCTCTTAGTATTTAATGGGGATTCTCCAAGAGATTAGGAACTGCCTTTCTTTCCATATTGCAGCATGGTCATGCAGGATTAGATAACATACTTAATATCTGTATACACATTTATTCTTTTTTCCTTTGCCAGTTCTAAGACTCAGGTAAGTGCCACTAGTTCTGCTAACTGGCCACTGGTCCCCAGAGGAAGAGGCTTACTTTCAAGTACTGTTCCATCACTAACTATGGCATAACCTGCCCTGCGTATCACATTCTGCACAAATGAACTTCCATCAGTATACAGGTTAAGGTCATGATTAGCTAAGAGGACTTCTAAGAGATCCTCTTAGGCAGCATAAGTCTGGGTTACAATTTGTTGGCAGTCATGCTCAATTGGTTCCCCATCCTCTGGGAGAAAAGTAGCAAGGTTGAGGGCTGCACATATGTGTATTTGAAGCACTGGTCCCTCAAGGAGTAGTGCCTGGTATCTAAGCAGGTGGTTGTGTGATAGCCATAGATTTCCTTCAGCACCTAATATGCCATTTATATCATGAGTAGTCCAAAAGGTGAGATCCTTTCCTTGTATTATTTTGATGGCCTCTGATACCAAGATGGCCACCGCCACTACTACCAATAAACAGTGGGGCCAGCCTTTTGCTATTACATAAATTTCCTTACTTAGGTATGCCATTGGTTGTGGGCTTATCCCTCGAGTTTGAGTAAGGACTCCAAGAGCTAGTCCCACTCTCTCTGTGACGTATAACGGGAAATTTTGTCCTGTGGGAAGGCTTAAGGCTAGAGCTTGTACTAGGGCCTGCTTTAAGGTTTTGAAGGCTGTTTCTGCCTCTGGTTCCCATTCTACTAGATGAATATTTACCCTCTGGGTCTCCTTGATTAGAGTATAGAGTGGCCTAGCCATCTCGCTGTATCCGGGGATCCATAGTTGGCAAAAGCCAGTGATCCCAAGGAACCCCTGGAACTATTTTTATGTCTTAGGGTGAGGACAGGTCAATATAGGCTGTATTCATTCTTTGCTGAGGGCCCTGGTTCCTCTGGCTAAGATTAGGCCTAGATATTTGACTTGTTGTAGGCAGAGCTGGGCCTTTGATTTAGACGAATTTTACCCTTGATTAGCTAGAAAGTTCAAGAGATCTATAGGAGCCTCCTAGCATGAGGCTTCCGAACTGGTAGCCAAAAGTAAATCATCCACATACTGAAGGACCAGAATGCCTGGACTTGAGAAGTGGCCTAGATCTTAGGCCAGTGCCTGACCAAACAGATGAATCCTATCCCTAAACCCTTGAGGCAAGACGGTCCATGTAAGTTGGGAGGTGTAGTCTGTGGGATCCTCAAAGGCAAAGAGGAACTGGGAATCAGAGTGCAGGGGAGTGCAGAAGAAGGCATCCTTGAGGTCCAGAACAGTGAACCATCCTCCTTCCTCTGGTATTTGAGAGAGCATAGTATATGGGTTGGGTACAGCTAGATATAGAGGAATTACTGCTTCATTGATGAGTCTTAGATCTTGCACTAGTCTCCACTGACCACTTGGTTTTTGTACTCCTAAAATTGGGGTGTTGTAGGGATTGCTGCATTTTCTTACTAAGCCTTGACCTTTTAAATGTCTAACAACATTCTGTAATCCTTTATGAGCTTCAGGCCTTAAGGGATATTGCCTTTGATGAGGAAAAGTGGTGGGGTCTTTTTAGCCTGATTTGGACTGGGCAAGCATTTTTTGTCCTTCCAAATTGTCCTTCCAATTCCCAGACTTCAGGGTTGATTCCCTCCTCAAGTAGAGAACAACAAATGGATAACTTGTTCCCCATATTCATGTAGATAATAGCTCCAGCCTTGACGAATATATCCCTCCCTAATAAAGATGTGGGACTTTCAGGCATAATAAAAAAAGGCAGGTGAAAAGAGCAAACTCTCCCAATTACAACTGAGGGGGTGGGAGAAATACCTGGTTACGTGCTGTCCCAGGATTCCTCAGATGGTAACGGATTTTGAGGACAGCCGTCCAGGGCAGGAGATTAACACTGAGAATCCACACCAGTGTCCAGGAAGAAGTCAATTTCCTGGCCCTCAATGGTTAAACTTACCCAGGGCTGAGTGAGGGTGATGACAGGAGCTGACACTTGCCCAGGGCATCCTCAATCCCTGGGCAAGTGTTGGATCACCTGGTTGGGGGCTTCTGGCTGAGAACCTT
>NW_022320310.1:0-1080 GCF_002776525.5 Piliocolobus tephrosceles
TAAATAGCTCTTATTATTTTGAGGTACGTTCCATCAATACCGAATTTATTGAGCGTTTTTAGCATGAAGGGCTGTTGAATTCTGTCAAAAGACTTTTCTGTATCTATTGAGATAATCCTGTGGTTCTTGTCTTTGGTTCTGTTTATATGCTGGATTACGTTGATTGATTTGTGAATGATGAACCAGGCTTGCATCCCAGGGATGAAGCCCACTTGATCATGGTGGATAAGCTTTTTGATGTGCTGCTGAATCCGGTGTGCCAGTATTTTATTGAGGATTTTTGTATCGATGTTCATCAGGGAGATTGGTCTAAAATTCTCTTTTTTTGTTGTGTCTCTGCCAGGCTTTGGTATCAGGATGATGTTGGCCTCATAAAATGAGTTAGGGAAGATTCCCTCTTTTTGTATTGATTGGAATAGTTTCAGAAGGAATGATACCAGCTCCTCCTTGTACCTCTGGTAGAATTCAGCTGTGAATCCATCTGGTCCTGGGCCTTTTTTGGTGGGTAGGCTATTAATTGTTGCCTCAATTTCGGAGCCTGCCATTGGTCTATTCAGGGATTCAACTTCTTCCTGGTTTAGTCTTGGGAGAGTGAAGTGTCCAGGAAATTATCCATTTCTTCTAGATTTTCTAGTTGATTTGCGTAGAGGTGTTTTTAGTATTCTCTGATGATAGTTTGTATTTCTGTGGGGTCGGTGGTGATATCCCCTTTATCATTTTTTATTGTGTCTGTTTGGTTCCTCTCTCTTTCTTCTTTATTAGTCTTGCTAGAGGTCTGTCAATTTTGTTGACCTTTTCAAAAAACCAACTCCTGGATTCATTGATTTTTTGGAGGGTTTTTTGTGTCTCTATCTCCTTCAGTTCTGCTCTGATCTTAGTTATTTCTTGCCTTCTGCTAGCTTTTGAGTGTGTTTGCTCTTGCCTCTCTAGTTCTTTTAATTGTGATGTTAGAATGTCAATTTTAGATCTTTCCTGCTTTCTCTTGTGGGCACTTAGTGCGATAAATTTCCCTCTACACACTGCTTTAAATGTGTCCCAGAGATTCGGGTATGTTGTATCTTTGTTCTCATTGGATTCAAA
>NW_022320311.1:0-1904 GCF_002776525.5 Piliocolobus tephrosceles
CACATCTTACTAGAGAACACGGGATGAGGGAAGATGAATTTCTATTCTCTTGTTCACTATAACCTGTGTCCATAGGATTTCCTGCTAAAATGCTTATGATAACTTAACCTCAATGCACAGGTTAGGCAATTTGACCACTCAGTCCTTTAAGAATATAAAATATAATAAAATTTTAGAGGGACCTTAAGATGGTGGATTCTTATTTTTGGACTTAAAGTAAGGAAACATGGTCAAGAGAGACAAAATTAGATGGTCACAAAGCTCGTTAAAATCAGAATTTAGGATCTGAATCCAGACCTCCTAATTATATTGACACTGGGTTCTAGTGCAATGATACATAGTAATAAAAATAACCTGAGAAATTATGACATTTTATGAACTATTAACGCAATGAATCAATGCTTAATAGCAACAATGTTTATTATTTTGTTACAAATTATTCTCTGTTTAACTCTGATGTGTTAAACTCTCTTTGGGCAATCAAACAAGGCTCAGGTGTGTCTGAGCTAAGAAGAACAATTAACAGTTTGTTTATTCTTTCCTTCCCAGGAGTTGCATTTTATAACTTATAACAAGGTTAATCATAATACAAACAAGAGGTGAGTTGTTGCATCTTGCCTTCCCTGGACAATATAACAAACCTTATAAGTGGGGAGCTGAATGATAAGAACTCATTAACACAAAGAAGGAAACAACAGACCCTGGGGTCTACTTGAGGGTGGAAGGTAGGAGGAGGGAGAGAAGCAGAAAAAATAGCTATTGGGAACTAGGTTTAATACCTGGGTGATGAAATAACCTGTATAACAAACCCTTGTGACACGAGTTTACCTCTATAACAAACCTTCACATGTACCCCTGAACCTAAAATAAGAATTTTTTTTAAAAACTGCATCAGTGACACATAAAGATAGAAAACCAATAAAAATGCTGGCATACTTTTACATATATTGGATGATTATAGGTAGCCAGAGAGATGAGATTCCCAGGTATAAAGGGACATGTTATTTAAGTGGGAATGTTCCTGGCATTTTTCCTGCCCTTTCCCATTTATATGGGGTCCTGGCTTCTGCCAGCCCTGCGCTCTGAGAATCCCTCTGCCATAGCCAGACTCATCCCGTCTTTTGTAACACAGAATCAGAAGGAAATGGTGAGGGAGACACAACACAAATGACGCAGGAAAGTTTCTCCTGCATTGGAAAAGAGAAGCACCACAAGGTGCTAAAGAAGGATGAGAAGATGAAAGAAAAAGAGGATGAGAAATGAAAGAGAACGGTAAGAGGGATGGCTCTGAGTGGTGTACCTTCTTCCAGAACTTAAGAAATACAAATTCAGTATTTGTATTTAAGTAATTCTAAAGTATTTTAGAATTAGTTTTTGCTTGCTGGACTATGTTTCATTAATCAAGTATCACTCTGAAGTAAAGCCATGTGGGCAATTATGAGAAATACAGTTTAAGTTATCTTCAATTTTAAATTCTCTTAAATTTATTTTCTATTTTTATTGAAATAGTGACCTAATATTTGTAGCCATTGGGCCACATCAGCCTTAGAAATCATGGTGCCATGTTTCATACAGAGGCATTTTATTTCAAACCCACCCCCAAGTTTTCCTGAAACTTAAACCCTATGAGATTCTGTATCTTCTCTAGAGTTCTGGGTTTCAACATTCTATTGTGTATGGATTTGTACCATGGGTGGGAAGAAGAGGGAAACCTCTCATCTGCTGTGACATTTGCTATATGAAAGGAAGCCAATGGGGGATGCCTTCTAGAGAAGAGCTTTGAACTAAGCCTCTGAGGTATGCATTTATCATGAATTTCTGGAAGAAAATGAGGAGCAACTTTCTCAAAGCAAAGTTCACATCTTACTAGAGAACACGGGATGAGGGAAGATGAATTTCTATTC
>NW_022320312.1:0-7194 GCF_002776525.5 Piliocolobus tephrosceles
AAAGGAGTAGAAGCCTGTGAAACGCGAACGACTCTGTCTGACAGCTTTGAAGAGAGCAGGGGATCTCCCAACACGGAGGTTGAGATCTGAGAAGGGGCAGTCTGCCTGCTCAAGTAAGTCACTGACCCCTGAGTAGCCTAACTGGGAGACATACCCCACTAGGGGCAGTCTGACACCCCACACCTCACAGGGTGGAGTACACCCCTGAGAGGAAGCTTCCAAAGCAAGAATCAGACAGGTGCACTCGCTGTTCAGCAATATTCTATCTTCTGCAACCTCTGCTGCTGATACCCAGGCAAACAGGGTCTGGAGTGGACCTCAAGCAATCTCCAACAGACCTATAGCTGAGGGTCCTGACAGTCAGAAGGAAACCTATCAAACAGGAAGGACACCTAAATCAAAACCCCATCAGTACGTCACCATCATCAAAGACCAGTGACAGATAAAACCACAAAGATGGGGAAAAAGCAGGGCAGAAAAGCTGGAAATTCAAAAAATAAGAGCGCATCTCCTCCTGCAAAGGAGCACAGCCCATCGCCAGCAACGGATCAAAGCTGGTCAGAGAATGATTTTGATGAGATGAGAGAAGAAGGCTTCAGTCCATCAAACCTCTCAGAGCTAAAGGAGGAATTACGTACCCAGCGCAAAGAAACTAAAAATCTTGAAAAAAAAGTGGAAGAATTGACAGCTAGACTAATTAATGCAGAGAAGGTCATAAACGAAATGACAGAGATGAAAACCATGACACGAGAAATACGTGACAAATGCACAAGCTTCAGTAACCGACTCGATCAACTGGAAGAAAGAGTATCAGCGATTGAGGATCAAATGAATGAAATGAAGCGAGAAGAGAAACCAAAAGAAAAAAGAAGAAAAAGAAATGAACAAAGCCTGCAAGAAGTATGGGATTATGTCAAAAGACCAAATCTACGTCTGATTGGGGTGCCTGAAAGTGAGGGGGAAAATGGCACCAAATTGGAAAACACTCTACAGGATATCATCCAGGAGAACTTCCCCAACCTAGCAGGGCAGGCCAACATTCAAATTCAGGAAATACAGAGAACGCCACAAAGATACTCCTCCAGAAGAGCAACTCCAAGACACATAATTGCCAGATTCACCAAAGTTGAAATGAAGGAAAAAATCTTAAGGGCAGCCAGAGAGAAAGGTCGGGTTACCCACAAAGGGAAGCCCATCAGACTGACAGCAGATCTCTCGGCAGAAACTCTACAAGCCAGAAGAGAGTGGGGGCCAATATTCAACGTTCTTAAAGAAAAGAATTTTAAACCCAGAATTTCATATCCAGCCAAACTAAGTTTCATAAGTGAAGGAGAAATAAAATTCTTTACAGATAAGCAAATGCTTAGAGATTTTGTCACCACCAGGCCTGCCTTACAAGAGACCCTGAAGGAAGCCCTAAACATGGAAAGGAACAACCGGTACCAGCCACTGCAAAAACATGCCAAAATGTAAAGACCATCGAGCCTAGGAAGAAACTGCATCAACTAATGAGCAAAATAACCAGTTAATATCATAATGGCAGGATCAAGTTCACACATAACAATATTAACCTTAAATGTAAATGGACTAAATGCTCCAATTAAAAGACACAGACTGGCAAACTGGATAAAGAGTCAAGACCCATCAGTCTGCTGTCTTCAGGAGACCCATCTCACATGCAGAGACATACATAGGCTCAAAATAAAAGGATGGAGGAAGATCTACCAAGCAAATGGAGAACAAAAAAAAGCAGGGGTTGCAATCCTAGTCTCTGATAAAACAGACTTTAAACCATCAAAGATCAAAAGAGACAAAGAAGGCCATTACATAATGGTAAAGGGATCAATCCAACAGGAAGAGCTAACTATCCTAAATATATATGCACCCAATACAGGAGCACCCAGATTCATAAAGCAAGTCCTTAGAGACTTACAAAGAGACTTAGACTCCCATACAATAATAATGGGAGACTTCAACACTCCACTGTCAACATTAGACAGATCAATGAGACAGAAAGTTAACAAGGATATCCAGGAATTGAACTCATCTCTGCACCAAGCGGACCTAATAGACATCTATAGAACTCTCCACCCCAAGTCAACAGAATATACATTCTTCTCAGCACCACATCACACTTATTCCAAAATTGACCACATAATTGGAAGTAAAGCACTCCTCAGCAAATGTAAAAGAACAGAAATTATAACAAACTGTCTCTCTGACCACAGTGCAATCAAACTAGAACTCAGGACTAAGAAATTCAATCAAAACCGCTCAACTACGTGGAAACTGAACAACCTGCTCCTGAATGACTACTGGGTACATAACGAAATGAAAGCAGAAATAAAGATGTTCTTTGAATCCAATGAGAACAAAGATACAACATACCAGAATCTCTGGGACACATTTAAAGCAGTATGTAGAGGGAAATTTATAGCACTAAGTGCCCACAAGAGAAAGCAGGAAATATCTAAAATTGACACTCTAACATCACAATTAAAAGAACTAGAGAGGCAAGAGCAAACACATTCAAAAGCTAGCAGAAGGCAAGAAATAACTAAGATCAGAGCAGAACTGAAGGAGATAGAGACACAAAAAACCCTCCAAAAAATCAATGAATCCAGGAGTTGGTTTTTTGAAAAGATCAACAAAATTGACAGACCGCTAGCAAGATTAATAAAGAAGAAAAGAGAGAGGAATCAAATAGCCGCAATAAAAAATGATAAAGGGGATATCACCACCGACCCCACAGAAATACAAACTACCATCAGAGAATACTATAAACACCTCTACGCAAATCAACTAGAAAATCTAGAAGAAATGGATAATTTCCTGGACACGTACACTCTTCCAAGACTAAACCAGGAAGAAGTTGAATCCCTGAATAGACCAATAGCAGCCTCTGAAATTGAGGCAACAATTAATAGCCTGCCCACCAAAAAAAGCCCAGGACCAGATGGATTCACAGCTGAATTCTACCAGAGGTACAAGGAGGAGCTGGTACCATTCCTTCTGAAACTATTCCAATCAATAGAAAAAGAGGGAATCCTCCCTAACTCATTTTATGAGGCCAGCATCATCCTGATACCAAAGCCTGGCAGAGACACAACAAAAAAAGAGAATTTTAGACCAATCTCCCTGATGAACATCGATGCAAAAATCCTCAATAAAATCCTGGCAAACCGGATTCAGCAGCACATCAAAAAGCTTATCCACCATGATCAAGTGGGCTTCATCCCTGGGATGCAAGGCTGGTTCAACATTCGCAAATCAATCAACGTAATCCAGCATATCAACAGAACCAAAGACAAGAACCACATGATTATCTCAATAGATGCAGAAAAGGCTTTTGACAAAATTCAACAGCCCTTCATGCTAAAAACGCTCAATAAATTCGGTATTGACAGAAAGGCTTTTGATAAAATTCAACATCCTTTATGTTAAAACCCATCAACAAACTAGACATTGAAAAAAACATCCCTCAAAAGAGGATATACACGCAGTCAAAAAGCATATGAAAAAAATGCTCGTCATTAACCATTAGAGAAATGCAAATCAAAACCGTAATGATACACTAACTCATACCAATTAGAATGGCTATAATTAAAAAGTCAAAAAGTATCAGATAATTGCAAGGGTGTGGAGAAAAGGGAATGCTTATACACTACTAGTGGGAATGTAAATTATTTCAGTCACTGTGGATGCAGTTTAGAGCTTTCTCAGAGAACTTAAAACAGAGCAACCATTCAACCCAGCAGTCCAATCACTGAGTTAATACCCAAAGGAATATAAATTGTTGCATCATAAAGACACATGCAGGTGTATGCTCATTGCAGCACTATTCACAACAGCAAATACATGACAACAATCTAGCTGACAATAGTGTACTGAATAAAAATACACTGAACGTATGCACCATGGAATACTACACAGCCACAAAAAAGAATGAAATTGCGTTCTTAGCAGAAAGATTAATGGAGCTAGAGTACATTTTCCTAAGCAAATTAACACAGAAACAGAAAAGCAAATGCCACATGTTGTTATTTATAAGTAGGAGCTAAACATTGAGCACTGATGGACACAAAGTTAGGAACCATAGACAATGGGGATTACTTGAGGATGGAGGATGGGAGAAGGGTGAGGATCAAAAAACTATCAGGTACTGTGTTTATTATCTGGGTGATGAAATGATCTGTACTTCAAACCTCAGCAACGTGGAATATCCCTATGTAACAATCCTGCACAGGGACCCCCTGACCCTAAAACAAAAGTTGGAAATAATATATATATATATATTTTTTTTTTTTTTGCTGTATCTATCAAGACAAATATGTGATTTTCTACTTTAAAAAATGTGATGAATTGTATTGATTGATTTTAAATCATCTTTGCATTATTTGCATATACTCAGTTGCTCATGTTGTGTTATTTATTTATGTGTCACAGAATTTTTCAAAGGTTTTCCACTCATATTTATTAGATATATATTTTCTAGAATTCCTGTTTCTCAGGTTTCGAGATCAAAGTCATATTGCCCCATAAGTGAAATGAGAATTATTCAGTGTTCTATATTTATCATATTCTTTGGAAATTTTGTAAAACAGTATAACTTTTTGACTAGAAGTTTTGCAAAAACTCATCATTGAAACTACTTAAGACTAGAATTGTTTGTTTTTTTTTTCCCAAAGGCTCTTAATGGCAGAGTTAATTCATTTAACAGACATGAAGTACTCACATTTTCTATTTCTTATAATTCAGTAAATTTTTTTCTCTAGGTACTTACTCATATAAATTATTAAAATGATTAGCATAAAATGTTCATATTGTCTTATTTTTTGTATGTGTAGGACAAATCCTGTTTTATTTCTGATATAATTTTTGTCTTCTCTCTTTCTTGATTTATCTGCCAGAGTTTTCTCAATTTTATAAATACAAGATGGTCATTGCTTTTCTCATGCTATATATGTGTGTGTGTGTGTGTGTGTGTGTGTGTGTATAAATCCTAGTAGGTTAGTTACACTAACATATTTTTTCTCCTTCATGAATATGCTGGTTGGGTGTCCTTCTGTCTTTGCATCCATTAGGCTTAGTCCAGTCTACAAGTTAGAATCAGATTTTCTCCAGGTTTTTCTCATTTTCCTTCAACTGGCAAGCATTCTGTGCACGTTCTACTTGTGTCAGATCGCAAAAGCGCAAGTGGGGAAGGAGAAAAGTCTAATGTTTTCTTAAGACTTAGATTTGGATGAAAAACAAAATCATTTCAAACCACATTCTCTTGGCTAAAGCAAGTCATAAAGCCAACCAAAAATTCATGTGGTGAGGAAGTAATCTTTGCCTGTGGTGGAAGACAAAGTCACAAAATAAGTGATAGGCATGTCCAATTCTATTAACTGAGAAAGAGAAGAGTTGTCAGCAACCATCCAATTCATCACCTTATTCTTGTCAAATAATTAAATTTTGGCTTTAGTTATTTTCTTTTTTGAACATTTGTATTTTATCATGTATTTTTGTTGTTATATTTATGTATACCTTCCTTCTATTTTTTATGGACTAGTTATTTGTAGTTTTTGTCTCGATTGTATTGTTGTAAGCTTAGATTATTTGATTTTTCCTGCTTTTGTATCAAATATGTGCACAAAGGAAATAAAATTCCCTCAAAATGATTGTTTAACTTTGTCTCATAACTTTTAATATATTGTATTTTTATTATTATTCAGTTAAAATTATTTTCTAATTTATTTTGACCTTTCTAATTGGCCTATATTTAATCATTTGAGGGGGAATGTACAGCTCGATTTCAAAAAATAGGCAATTACATTGTCTTATGGGGATTCTGACAATTACTAAATACCTATTTTGATTTTGCATTCTGTAACTGAGGAAATAACCACAGGATGTGTTTGATACCAACTGGACCCACTTTTCGTGGATGTGAGATAAAATTCCATTGATCATCTGACATCCATAAGCTCCTACTATAACTGGTAGGCCATAATGATGTTTGGAGTCCCCAGGTATTATTTCAGAGTCAGAGTTTAGTAGTCTCTACAAGGTATGATTATTTCCTCTTCTCCAATACACAGTTACCTTGGTAAAAGGCCAAAAGTCCCCTTGAGGAAGGCTGGGAGAAAGATTGATAGTATAAAGTTTTTGTAGTATATCAAGGTCTTTTTTCAAGAAGACACAGCCTTCCCTTCATTCAAGGGGCCTGAGTCTATAAAGAGGCTCAAGTATGGGAATTGATCGAGGGGCCATTTCTCTTTGTTTTTATGATTTAGGTTAAACTTTTATTCATTTCACCTATAACTTTTCTGCTTATCAAATAAGAATGTAATAGGCTTCCTATACAATTTACCTCTGGAAACACCAAGGTCAATTAGCCAATGCCATAGTTTTATAAGAGTCAGATTTTTCTGATTGCTGCTTTGACTCTGCTATTTATTACAGTAAGCACGTCCACCTTGCCTTTGGTACTTAAGGGCTGACACTTGGCCCATGCCACTTGGGGTCCTTTCAGTCCCATCGCATATAGGTTTTCCAGTTCAGGGGAGGTAGTTCCCACTATAAGATTTTACCTACAGAGAACAATCATGGAGCTCTTCATGGATGCTAGCTCTCGCCTCACAATTTATTTTCTCAATATTGGTGAAAGATATGCATTCTTGACATAAATACAAACATAAATATCTTCATCAGTGTTATTCATTTTTATGTGGATTTAAAAAACCCTGGTATAGGCGGAGCAAGATGGCCGAATAGGAGCAGCTTCAGTCTCCAACTCCCAGCGCGAGCGACACAGAAGACCGGCGATTTCTGCATTTTCAACTGAGGTACTGGGGTCATCTCACTCGGGAGTGCCGGACAATCGGTGCTGATCAGCTGCTGCAGCCCGACCAGCGAGAGCTGAAGCAGGGCGAGGCATCGCCTCACCTGGGAAGCGCGAGGGGGAAGGGAGTCCCTTTTCCTAGCCAGGGGAACTGAGACACACAACACCTGGAAAATCGGGTAACTCCCACCCCAATACTGCGCTGTAACACCGGCACACCGGAGATTGTATCCCACACCTGGCCGGGAGGGTCCCAGGCCCACGGAGCCTCTCTCCTTGCTAACACAGCAGTCTGCGGCAATCTAACCGCAAGGCAGCAGCGAGGCTGGGGGAGGGGCGCCCGCCATCGCTGAGGCTTAAGTAGGTAA
>NW_022320313.1:0-7194 GCF_002776525.5 Piliocolobus tephrosceles
TTACCTACTTAAGCCTCAGCGATGGCGGGCGCCCCTCCCCCAGCCTCGCTGCTGCCTTGCGGTTAGATTGCCGCAGACTGCTGTGTTAGCAAGGAGAGAGGCTCCGTGGGCCTGGGACCCTCCCGGCCAGGTGTGGGATACAATCTCCGGTGTGCCGGTGTTACAGCGCAGTATTGGGGTGGGAGTTACCCGATTTTCCAGGTGTTGTGTGTCTCAGTTCCCCTGGCTAGGAAAAGGGACTCCCTTCCCCCTCGCGCTTCCCAGGTGAGGCGATGCCTCGCCCTGCTTCAGCTCTCGCTGGTCGGGCTGCAGCAGCTGATCAGCACCGATTGTCCGGCACTCCCGAGTGAGATGACCCCAGTACCTCAGTTGAAAATGCAGAAATCGCCGGTCTTCTGTGTCGCTCGCGCTGGGAGTTGGAGACTGAAGCTGCTCCTATTCGGCCATCTTGCTCCGCCTATACCAGGGTTTTTTAAATCCACATAAAAATGAATAACACTGATGAAGATATTTATGTTTGTATTTATGTCAAGAATGCATATCTTTCACCAATATTGAGAAAATAAATTGTGAGGCGAGAGCTAGCATCCATGAAGAGCTCCATGATTGTTCTCTGTAGGTAAAATCTTATAGTGGGAACTACCTCCCCTGAACTGGAAAACCTATATGCGATGGGACTGAAAGGACCCCAAGTGGCATGGGCCAAGTGTCAGCCCTTAAGTACCAAAGGCAAGGTGGACGTGCTTACTGTAATAAATAGCAGAGTCAAAGCAGCAATCAGAAAAATCTGACTCTTATAAAACTATGGCATTGGCTAATTGACCTTGGTGTTTCCAGAGGTAAATTGTATAGGAAGCCTATTACATTCTTATTTGATAAGCAGAAAAGTTATAGGTGAAATGAATAAAAGTTTAACCTAAATCATAAAAACAAAGAGAAATGGCCCCTCGATCAATTCCCATACTTGAGCCTCTTTATAGACTCAGGCCCCTTGAATGAAGGGAAGGCTGTGTCTTCTTGAAAAAAGACCTTGATATACTACAAAAACTTTATACTATCAATCTTTCTCCCAGCCTTCCTCAAGGGGACTTTTGGCCTTTTACCAAGGTAACTGTGTATTGGAGAAGAGGAAATAATCATACCTTGTAGAGACTACTAAACTCTGACTCTGAAATAATACCTGGGGACTCCAAACATCATTATGGCCTACCAGTTATAGTAGGAGCTTATGGATGTCAGATGATCAATGGAATTTTATCTCACATCCACGAAAAGTGGGTCCAGTTGGTATCAAACACATCCTGTGGTTATTTCCTCAGTTACAGAATGCAAAATCAAAATAGGTATTTAGTAATTGTCAGAATCCCCATAAGACAATGTAATTGCCTATTTTTTGAAATCGAGCTGTACATTCCCCCTCAAATGATTAAATATAGGCCAATTAGAAAGGTCAAAATAAATTAGAAAATAATTTTAACTGAATAATAATAAAAATACAATATATTAAAAGTTATGAGACAAAGTTAAACAATCATTTTGAGGGAATTTTATTTCCTTTGTGCACATATTTGATACAAAAGCAGGAAAAATCAAATAATCTAAGCTTACAACAATACAATCGAGACAAAAACTACAAATAACTAGTCCATAAAAAATAGAAGGAAGGTATACATAAATATAACAACAAAAATACATGATAAAATACAAATGTTCAAAAAAGAAAATAACTAAAGCCAAAATTTAATTATTTGACAAGAATAAGGTGATGAATTGGATGGTTGCTGACAACTCTTCTCTTTCTCAGTTAATAGAATTGGACATGCCTATCACTTATTTTGTGACTTTGTCTTCCACCACAGGCAAAGATTACTTCCTCACCACATGAATTTTTGGTTGGCTTTATGACTTGCTTTAGCCAAGAGAATGTGGTTTGAAATGATTTTGTTTTTCATCCAAATCTAAGTCTTAAGAAAACATTAGACTTTTCTCCTTCCCCACTTGCGCTTTTGCGATCTGACACAAGTAGAACGTGCACAGAATGCTTGCCAGTTGAAGGAAAATGAGAAAAACCTGGAGAAAATCTGATTCTAACTTGTAGACTGGACTAAGCCTAATGGATGCAAAGACAGAAGGACACCCAACCAGCATATTCATGAAGGAGAAAAAATATGTTAGTGTAACTAACCTACTAGGATTTATACACACACACACACACACACACACACACACATATATAGCATGAGAAAAGCAATGACCATCTTGTATTTATAAAATTGAGAAAACTCTGGCAGATAAATCAAGAAAGAGAGAAGACAAAAATTATATCAGAAATAAAACAGGATTTGTCCTACACATACAAAAAATAAGACAATATGAACATTTTATGCTAATCATTTTAATAATTTATATGAGTAAGTACCTAGAGAAAAAAATTTACTGAATTATAAGAAATAGAAAATGTGAGTACTTCATGTCTGTTAAATGAATTAACTCTGCCATTAAGAGCCTTTGGGAAAAAAAAAACAAACAATTCTAGTCTTAAGTAGTTTCAATGATGAGTTTTTGCAAAACTTCTAGTCAAAAAGTTATACTGTTTTACAAAATTTCCAAAGAATATGATAAATATAGAACACTGAATAATTCTCATTTCACTTATGGGGCAATATGACTTTGATCTCGAAACCTGAGAAACAGGAATTCTAGAAAATATATATCTAATAAATATGAGTGGAAAACCTTTGAAAAATTCTGTGACACATAAATAAATAACACAACATGAGCAACTGAGTATATGCAAATAATGCAAAGATGATTTAAAATCAATCAATACAATTCATCACATTTTTTAAAGTAGAAAATCACATATTTGTCTTGATAGATACAGCAAAAAAAAAAAAAATATATATATATATATTATTTCCAACTTTTGTTTTAGGGTCAGGGGGTCCCTGTGCAGGATTGTTACATAGGGATATTCCACGTTGCTGAGGTTTGAAGTACAGATCATTTCATCACCCAGATAATAAACACAGTACCTGATAGTTTTTTGATCCTCACCCTTCTCCCATCCTCCATCCTCAAGTAATCCCCATTGTCTATGGTTCCTAACTTTGTGTCCATCAGTGCTCAATGTTTAGCTCCTACTTATAAATAACAACATGTGGCATTTGCTTTTCTGTTTCTGTGTTAATTTGCTTAGGAAAATGTACTCTAGCTCCATTAATCTTTCTGCTAAGAACGCAATTTCATTCTTTTTTGTGGCTGTGTAGTATTCCATGGTGCATACGTTCAGTGTATTTTTATTCAGTACACTATTGTCAGCTAGATTGTTGTCATGTATTTGCTGTTGTGAATAGTGCTGCAATGAGCATACACCTGCATGTGTCTTTATGATGCAACAATTTATATTCCTTTGGGTATTAACTCAGTGATTGGACTGCTGGGTTGAATGGTTGCTCTGTTTTAAGTTCTCTGAGAAAGCTCTAAACTGCATCCACAGTGACTGAAATAATTTACATTCCCACTAGTAGTGTATAAGCATTCCCTTTTCTCCACACCCTTGCAATTATCTGATACTTTTTGACTTTTTAATTATAGCCATTCTAATTGGTATGAGTTAGTGTATCATTACGGTTTTGATTTGCATTTCTCTAATGGTTAATGACGAGCATTTTTTTCATATGCTTTTTGACTGCGTGTATATCCTCTTTTGAGGGATGTTTTTTTCAATGTCTAGTTTGTTGATGGGTTTTAACATAAAGGATGTTGAATTTTATCAAAAGCCTTTCTGTCAATACCGAATTTATTGAGCGTTTTTAGCATGAAGGGCTGTTGAATTTTGTCAAAAGCCTTTTCTGCATCTATTGAGATAATCATGTGGTTCTTGTCTTTGGTTCTGTTGATATGCTGGATTACGTTGATTGATTTGCGAATGTTGAACCAGCCTTGCATCCCAGGGATGAAGCCCACTTGATCATGGTGGATAAGCTTTTTGATGTGCTGCTGAATCCGGTTTGCCAGGATTTTATTGAGGATTTTTGCATCGATGTTCATCAGGGAGATTGGTCTAAAATTCTCTTTTTTTGTTGTGTCTCTGCCAGGCTTTGGTATCAGGATGATGCTGGCCTCATAAAATGAGTTAGGGAGGATTCCCTCTTTTTCTATTGATTGGAATAGTTTCAGAAGGAATGGTACCAGCTCCTCCTTGTACCTCTGGTAGAATTCAGCTGTGAATCCATCTGGTCCTGGGCTTTTTTTGGTGGGCAGGCTATTAATTGTTGCCTCAATTTCAGAGGCTGCTATTGGTCTATTCAGGGATTCAACTTCTTCCTGGTTTAGTCTTGGAAGAGTGTACGTGTCCAGGAAATTATCCATTTCTTCTAGATTTTCTAGTTGATTTGCGTAGAGGTGTTTATAGTATTCTCTGATGGTAGTTTGTATTTCTGTGGGGTCGGTGGTGATATCCCCTTTATCATTTTTTATTGCGGCTATTTGATTCCTCTCTCTTTTCTTCTTTATTAATCTTGCTAGCGGTCTGTCAATTTTGTTGATCTTTTCAAAAAACCAACTCCTGGATTCATTGATTTTTTGGAGGGTTTTTTGTGTCTCTATCTCCTTCAGTTCTGCTCTGATCTTAGTTATTTCTTGCCTTCTGCTAGCTTTTGAATGTGTTTGCTCTTGCCTCTCTAGTTCTTTTAATTGTGATGTTAGAGTGTCAATTTTAGATATTTCCTGCTTTCTCTTGTGGGCACTTAGTGCTATAAATTTCCCTCTACATACTGCTTTAAATGTGTCCCAGAGATTCTGGTATGTTGTATCTTTGTTCTCATTGGATTCAAAGAACATCTTTATTTCTGCTTTCATTTCGTTATGTACCCAGTAGTCATTCAGGAGCAGGTTGTTCAGTTTCCACGTAGTTGAGCGGTTTTGATTGAATTTCTTAGTCCTGAGTTCTAGTTTGATTGCACTGTGGTCAGAGAGACAGTTTGTTATAATTTCTGTTCTTTTACATTTGCTGAGGAGTGCTTTACTTCCAATTATGTGGTCAATTTTGGAATAAGTGTGATGTGGTGCTGAGAAGAATGTATATTCTGTTGACTTGGGGTGGAGAGTTCTATAGATGTCTATTAGGTCCGCTTGGTGCAGAGATGAGTTCAATTCCTGGATATCCTTGTTAACTTTCTGTCTCATTGATCTGTCTAATGTTGACAGTGGAGTGTTGAAGTCTCCCATTATTATTGTATGGGAGTCTAAGTCTCTTTGTAAGTCTCTAAGGACTTGCTTTATGAATCTGGGTGCTCCTGTATTGGGTGCATATATATTTAGGATAGTTAGCTCTTCCTGTTGGATTGATCCCTTTACCATTATGTAATGGCCTTCTTTGTCTCTTTTGATCTTTGATGGTTTAAAGTCTGTTTTATCAGAGACTAGGATTGCAACCCCTGCTTTTTTTTGTTCTCCATTTGCTTGGTAGATCTTCCTCCATCCTTTTATTTTGAGCCTATGTATGTCTCTGCATGTGAGATGGGTCTCCTGAAGACAGCAGACTGATGGGTCTTGACTCTTTATCCAGTTTGCCAGTCTGTGTCTTTTAATTGGAGCATTTAGTCCATTTACATTTAAGGTTAATATTGTTATGTGTGAACTTGATCCTGCCATTATGATATTAACTGGTTATTTTGCTCATTAGTTGATGCAGTTTCTTCCTAGGCTCGATGGTCTTTACATTTTGGCATGTTTTTGCAGTGGCTGGTACCGGTTGTTCCTTTCCATGTTTAGGGCTTCCTTCAGGGTCTCTTGTAAGGCAGGCCTGGTGGTGACAAAATCTCTAAGCATTTGCTTATCTGTAAAGAATTTTATTTCTCCTTCACTTATGAAACTTAGTTTGGCTGGATATGAAATTCTGGGTTTAAAATTCTTTTCTTTAAGAACGTTGAATATTGGCCCCCACTCTCTTCTGGCTTGTAGAGTTTCTGCCGAGAGATCTGCTGTCAGTCTGATGGGCTTCCCTTTGTGGGTAACCCGACCTTTCTCTCTGGCTGCCCTTAAGATTTTTTCCTTCATTTCAACTTTGGTGAATCTGGCAATTATGTGTCTTGGAGTTGCTCTTCTGGAGGAGTATCTTTGTGGCGTTCTCTGTATTTCCTGAATTTGAATGTTGGCCTGCCCTGCTAGGTTGGGGAAGTTCTCCTGGATGATATCCTGTAGAGTGTTTTCCAATTTGGTGCCATTTTCCCCCTCACTTTCAGGCACCCCAATCAGACGTAGATTTGGTCTTTTGACATAATCCCATACTTCTTGCAGGCTTTGTTCATTTCTTTTTCTTCTTTTTTCTTTTGGTTTCTCTTCTCGCTTCATTTCATTCATTTGATCCTCAATCGCTGATACTCTTTCTTCCAGTTGATCGAGTCGGTTACTGAAGCTTGTGCATTTGTCACGTATTTCTCGTGTCATGGTTTTCATCTCTGTCATTTCGTTTATGACCTTCTCTGCATTAATTAGTCTAGCTGTCAATTCTTCCACTTTTTTTTCAAGATTTTTAGTTTCTTTGCGCTGGGTACGTAATTCCTCCTTTAGCTCTGAGAGGTTTGATGGACTGAAGCCTTCTTCTCTCATCTCATCAAAATCATTCTCTGACCAGCTTTGATCCGTTGCTGGCGATGGGCTGTGCTCCTTTGCAGGAGGAGATGCGCTCTTATTTTTTGAATTTCCAGCTTTTCTGCCCTGCTTTTTCCCCATCTTTGTGGTTTTATCTGTCACTGGTCTTTGATGATGGTGACGTACTGATGGGGTTTTGATTTAGGTGTCCTTCCTGTTTGATAGGTTTCCTTCTGACTGTCAGGACCCTCAGCTATAGGTCTGTTGGAGATTGCTTGAGGTCCACTCCAGACCCTGTTTGCCTGGGTATCAGCAGCAGAGGTTGCAGAAGATAGAATATTGCTGAACAGCGAGTGCACCTGTCTGATTCTTGCTTTGGAAGCTTCCTCTCAGGGGTGTACTCCACCCTGTGAGGTGTGGGGTGTCAGACTGCCCCTAGTGGGGTATGTCTCCCAGTTAGGCTACTCAGGGGTCAGTGACTTACTTGAGCAGGCAGACTGCCCCTTCTCAGATCTCAACCTCCGTGTTGGGAGATCCCCTGCTCTCTTCAAAGCTGTCAGACAGAGTCGTTCGCGTTTCACAGGCTTCTACTCCTTT
>NW_022320314.1:0-2504 GCF_002776525.5 Piliocolobus tephrosceles
ATCCCCAGGGACTACAATGGTGCTTCATGCAACATCTATGCTCAGTGAATGCTGGTTGTATGAATGGAAAACTTGGAGTTAGGAAAACTCCCTACAATCTATAAGCTGGGAATTGTAAATTCCACTTCCTGTCTCTGAGGCCTTGCTTCACCATCCACAAAGCTACTCACCAGGAAGTCTGCAAAAAAATAAATAAATAAATAAAATAAATTAAATCAAGTATGCATTAGTCAAGTTTATGCGCCCAGACTCTGGAGTAAGACAGTTTTGTGCTCAAATGGCCTCTTCTCGGAGCTTGCAGTGAGCTGAGATCCGGCCACTGCACTCCAGCCTGGGCCACAGAGCAAGACTCCGTCTCAAAAAAAAAAAAAAAAAAAAATTGCCTCTTCACCCCTTCCACCATTTGCTTCACCTCTCTGAGTACTGTTTCCTCCTCTGAAAAACAGACCTATGTAAGAATGATTATCCTGTTGATTATTAGTTGGCCGTATCAGTCATTTACACTTAGCCCTAAATAAAGGGCCTATGTGCAGATTTTGGCAGGAACTAAAAGACACTGCTATTTTCTGTGTTTACTATTTGCCATGCACTCTTTTAAGCACTTTGCATGTAAAAATGTATTTGATTTTCACCACAACCCTGTGAGGTTCAAAGCAGGGAAGGAAATCACACACAGCCACACAGCTGGTAAGTGGCCACGTCAGGATTATCTCAAAGTCTGCCTGGTTCCAGACCCTGGACTCTTAAGACTGTGTTACCTCTTCAGATCAAAATTGCCTATGGGCCATGAAAATTAGCTCAGAATGTATCCTCTAGCCCAGTGCTTTTCAAACTACTGTGAACAGGAATCAGATTCTGGATAAACAGATCTGGCGTGGGAACCAGGAGTCTGCATTCTAACCAGCTCCCAAGAGTGGCCAAAGCGACAGGTCCATTTTGAGTAGTGAGGTTCCAGACAACAGGATTCCATGGATGGTATTTCACCAGGACATGACAGAGTCAGATCTGGCCTTTAGTAGCTTGCGGGGCTACCGTAAGGAGCCTGGATTAGAGGAGGTGAAGCTGGAGGTGGGTGTTTACGCCTTGAGGCTCCTTCCGGCTGAAACACTTCATGGTTTGATTCTTAGAGGCGCTCTAAGCCTCTTTAGAAAACGGGTGGAAAGAAAGAATGTAAGAGTCATTCAGCTCCACCCCTTCTCCAGGCCTAAAAAGAATATCAGCTCTGAGGCAGCTTCTGCTTAAAAACGACTGCTCTGAGCAGTCGCTCAGTATTCCAGGGACCACGCTGGATTCAATACATCAAAGGTTGAAGGATCATATAGCCCCATTAGCTGCAAAGTTTAATTTCCCTTCGGGGCTGGTGGTTACAATGAAACTACAGCAGCAATTACAACTTCCCCTTCACTGACAACCTGCTCAGATCAATAAAGGCTGCGTCACCAGGATCAGCCTCATTCGTCAGGAACTCTGGGCCACACAAGGCCCCATACTGCACACCACACACCCTTCTTGCCGCGTGGCAGGGGAGAAAGCGTGGGGACACACACGCTTTAGGATGCCGTTTCCCTCTCTGAGTTTGTAGAGGGGAAGCCTGAGGCCAAGAGAGCCAGAAACCTCATTCATTCATTCATTCATTCACCATATAGTTCATTCATTCATTCGCCATATAGTTAATCAAGTGTCAACTCTTCTAGACCTCAGGGACACGGCTGTTGAAGGAGGCAGATGACATTATCTTTGTGGGGAAACAGAGGTAAAGGAAACAAACAAGTCAGAAAACCTAGGAAGGCACATGTGCCTCTTGAGTAGAGGGGCTGGGGATGGTGACTTAGTGACATTTGAGCAGGGCCTGAAGGAAGTAAAGGAGCGAACCATCTGAAGATCTGAGGAAGGGCACTCCAGGAAGTAGAGACGGTAAATGACAAGGCTGCGAAGTGGGAAGAAAGAAACAGAAGGGAACTGGGCATTGTGCTTCCTGAGTGAGGGCAACAGGACTCGAAAACGAGGTCATAGGGCTGCCAGAGACCAGGCCAGGGTTTTGGATTTCACTCTGATTGACACAGGGTCCCAGGGAGGGTTTTATGGGGCGGGGGGGGAATCACTTCCCAAAGATCACACATGAAATCAGGAGCCAATCTGAGTTAGAACTAATGTCCCCATAGACCCCATTTAGGGACTTTCTTCCCCAATATCAGGCTCTAGTTCATAGAAGTGTTGATTACACGAAAGGGTCCTGTGCTTGCTGATTTACAGTTGGATGATTGGAATCAGCGGTTATTATTCCAGCATCCAGATGAGCATATGGAGACCCAGAGCTCCCATGATGTCTTCATGATCTGATCCAGAGTTGTTGGACTTCATGTTCCCTGTTTTTGTGTGTGTGTGGCCATTGTTTTTTCAAGGATGTCCATTTTCTTGTCAGAACATCACAGCAAGCCTTGGATGCCCACATCTGAGGAGTGTGTGTGTGGGGGTGGGGGGGGCTGGGAAAAAATGATAATTTC
>NW_022320315.1:0-2504 GCF_002776525.5 Piliocolobus tephrosceles
GAAATTATCATTTTTTCCCAGCCCCCCCCACCCCCACACACACACTCCTCAGATGTGGGCATCCAAGGCTTGCTGTGATGTTCTGACAAGAAAATGGACATCCTTGAAAAAACAATGGCCACACACACACAAAAACAGGGAACATGAAGTCCAACAACTCTGGATCAGATCATGAAGACATCATGGGAGCTCTGGGTCTCCATATGCTCATCTGGATGCTGGAATAATAACCGCTGATTCCAATCATCCAACTGTAAATCAGCAAGCACAGGACCCTTTCGTGTAATCAACACTTCTATGAACTAGAGCCTGATATTGGGGAAGAAAGTCCCTAAATGGGGTCTATGGGGACATTAGTTCTAACTCAGATTGGCTCCTGATTTCATGTGTGATCTTTGGGAAGTGATTCCCCCCCCGCCCCATAAAACCCTCCCTGGGACCCTGTGTCAATCAGAGTGAAATCCAAAACCCTGGCCTGGTCTCTGGCAGCCCTATGACCTCGTTTTCGAGTCCTGTTGCCCT
The DNA here is from genome assembly GCF_002776525.5 of Piliocolobus tephrosceles. Classification (NCBI taxonomy): domain Eukaryota; kingdom Metazoa; phylum Chordata; class Mammalia; order Primates; family Cercopithecidae; genus Piliocolobus; species Piliocolobus tephrosceles. Next base: position 523 of record NW_022320315.1, read on the forward strand.
CACTCAGGAAGCACAATGCCCAGTTCCCTTCTGTTTCTTTCTTCCCACTTCGCAGCCTTGTCATTTACCGTCTCTACTTCCTGGAGTGCCCTTCCTCAGATCTTCAGATGGTTCGCTCCTTTACTTCCTTCAGGCCCTGCTCAAATGTCACTAAGTCACCATCCCCAGCCCCTCTACTCAAGAGGCACATGTGCCTTCCTAGGTTTTCTGACTTGTTTGTTTCCTTTACCTCTGTTTCCCCACAAAGATAATGTCATCTGCCTCCTTCAACAGCCGTGTCCCTGAGGTCTAGAAGAGTTGACACTTGATTAACTATATGGCGAATGAATGAATGAACTATATGGTGAATGAATGAATGAATGAATGAGGTTTCTGGCTCTCTTGGCCTCAGGCTTCCCCTCTACAAACTCAGAGAGGGAAACGGCATCCTAAAGCGTGTGTGTCCCCACGCTTTCTCCCCTGCCACGCGGCAAGAAGGGTGTGTGGTGTGCAGTATGGGGCCTTGTGTGGCCCAGAGTTCCTGACGAATGAGGCTGATCCTGGTGACGCAGCCTTTATTGATCTGAGCAGGTTGTCAGTGAAGGGGAAGTTGTAATTGCTGCTGTAGTTTCATTGTAACCACCAGCCCCGAAGGGAAATTAAACTTTGCAGCTAATGGGGCTATATGATCCTTCAACCTTTGATGTATTGAATCCAGCGTGGTCCCTGGAATACTGAGCGACTGCTCAGAGCAGTCGTTTTTAAGCAGAAGCTGCCTCAGAGCTGATATTCTTTTTAGGCCTGGAGAAGGGGTGGAGCTGAATGACTCTTACATTCTTTCTTTCCACCCGTTTTCTAAAGAGGCTTAGAGCGCCTCTAAGAATCAAACCATGAAGTGTTTCAGCCGGAAGGAGCCTCAAGGCGTAAACACCCACCTCCAGCTTCACCTCCTCTAATCCAGGCTCCTTACGGTAGCCCCGCAAGCTACTAAAGGCCAGATCTGACTCTGTCATGTCCTGGTGAAATACCATCCATGGAATCCTGTTGTCTGGAACCTCACTACTCAAAATGGACCTGTCGCTTTGGCCACTCTTGGGAGCTGGTTAGAATGCAGACTCCTGGTTCCCACGCCAGATCTGTTTATCCAGAATCTGATTCCTGTTCACAGTAGTTTGAAAAGCACTGGGCTAGAGGATACATTCTGAGCTAATTTTCATGGCCCATAGGCAATTTTGATCTGAAGAGGTAACACAGTCTTAAGAGTCCAGGGTCTGGAACCAGGCAGACTTTGAGATAATCCTGACGTGGCCACTTACCAGCTGTGTGGCTGTGTGTGATTTCCTTCCCTGCTTTGAACCTCACAGGGTTGTGGTGAAAATCAAATACATTTTTACATGCAAAGTGCTTAAAAGAGTGCATGGCAAATAGTAAACACAGAAAATAGCAGTGTCTTTTAGTTCCTGCCAAAATCTGCACATAGGCCCTTTATTTAGGGCTAAGTGTAAATGACTGATACGGCCAACTAATAATCAACAGGATAATCATTCTTACATAGGTCTGTTTTTCAGAGGAGGAAACAGTACTCAGAGAGGTGAAGCAAATGGTGGAAGGGGTGAAGAGGCAATTTTTTTTTTTTTTTTTTTTTGAGACGGAGTCTTGCTCTGTGGCCCAGGCTGGAGTGCAGTGGCCGGATCTCAGCTCACTGCAAGCTCCGAGAAGAGGCCATTTGAGCACAAAACTGTCTTACTCCAGAGTCTGGGCGCATAAACTTGACTAATGCATACTTGATTTAATTTATTTTATTTATTTATTTATTTTTTTGCAGACTTCCTGGTGAGTAGCTTTGTGGATGGTGAAGCAAGGCCTCAGAGACAGGAAGTGGAATTTACAATTCCCAGCTTATAGATTGTAGGGAGTTTTCCTAACTCCAAGTTTTCCATTCATACAACCAGCATTCACTGAGCATAGATGTTGCATGAAGCACCATTGTAGTCCCTGGGGAT
>NW_022320316.1:0-1986 GCF_002776525.5 Piliocolobus tephrosceles
CAGAATTGAGTGGCTTTGTGTGACCTTAACCCTGTTAGCCCATCTGTTTGGTCCGGTTTTGACCGGTTTGATCCGGTTTAGACCGGTTTGATCTGGTTTGTTTGGTCCGGTTTGATCCGGTTTAGACCGGTTAGGTCCGGTTTGATCCGGTTTGATCCGGTTTAGACCGGTTTGATCCGGTTTAGTCCGGTTTGGTCCGGTTTAGACCGGTTTGATCTGGTTGGTTTGATCCGGTTTAGACCGGTTTGGTCCGGTTTCGGAGGGCAAGCCCTACACCACCTGGCCCACTACAAACCCTTCAGGGAAGGAGCTCATGGTTCCCAAACTGTGTACTGAGGCATTCCAGGGCACCATGGTGAACTCACTGAGCATGGCAGGGCATTTCAGGTTTTAAAGGGAAATACAAGTTGACATCTCTCTGACATCACACAAACTACTAGCTTAGGATAGTTCACACTTTCAGCGTGAGGCCACGCTACTTTCCTTCCAATGACATCATATGTATGTGAAATCTGACATCATAGCTATAGGAAAGTGCTTTTGGCAGTTTTTGTGAAAGCAAATGCCACAGAAAATCAATGTGGAAGAGAAAGTGAGGGCGGCAGTGTTTAAGGACTGAGAAGTTGTACAATGCCCAGTAAGTGTATACAGCCTATCAGTAAGGTATTGTGTTTAAGAATAAAATTAAAATATTTTTTCCATCAACGTATGTGTTTATTCCAAAAAATAACTACTAAGTTGTTAGGACATAAACACTTGTTTGAACTTAATGACTTAATACATAGAGCTGTTAGGTATTTCTTTTGGCCTGGAGATGCCATGTAAAATTATTGACACACTAAAGATGCAAATTTTGGGACCCCGTGACAGACCATTAATTGCTGCTTCCTAACAAATGGGGCCGCTTCCCCATAGCCAGGGCACCCCTGGGACACATTTGGGCCTCTCCATGTTTTTCTACCTGGCTGCAAAATCCCCCTGAAATACCCACCATTAACAGGCAATCAGAATCCTAAAAAGCCCTCACACATGTCTTGAGGAAGGCGATTAGATCAGAGGAACACACGCACATACACACGCACACACAGAGGGAGGGAGTGAGAGAATGTGCAGGTGTGAGACAGAGAGAGACACAGAGAATGCTAATCCACCCAAGATCTATAGAGAGAATCCCACAGCCTGAGAAACCAAGAGGAGTAGATATTTAGGTCCATACCACTCGGTATGTGCACTTGACTCACTTGACTGACTCCCATCCTGCCGGGTTGTGGGCCCCTCAGGGAGTCCCGCCACGCCTCTTGCACACAGCTCAGTTCCACAAATGTTTGTTGGGGAACCACCATGCGAGCTCTCCTCCAGCTTCCCAGCAGCAACCACTGAGCGCTCACCCTGTGCTGGTGCTTGCTAAATGCTTTACATGCATGATCTTACAGAATTCTAATAATAATCCTTCACTTATCACCTCCCCGGAAAGGAAATGTTAAGCAGCTAACCCTCTGTCCCACAGCTGGATGGCAGCTGGTGGAGTTGAGACCTCTCTCTTGCCCTAGACAGGGAATTAATCTGAGTGAAGGCTAAGAGGATGTCTGCTGAATGAATGAATACACGAAGAAATAAACTAATGCCTACAGCTAGCTAACTAATTAACCAATCACCATCAGTTAAATAACTTTTAGCAAGAAATTAACCAGTCCAGGAGTTACTGTTGTGCTCTTACTTCTGTTCTCAAGGACAGCTATTAATTTTCAAGAACTTTCAACATGTATCAAGTGATGAACTGTTCCTGGGAATGAAGTGGAGAAGGAAAGGGGACTTGAAATTGTTGCTCCAGCCAGTTCTATCCTGTTTAGTTTTTGTCTAGCAGCCAGAGATTGCCTTTTAGTAAGATGGCATTTAAAATAACTAGTAATAAAGGCCTCCTGTTGCCAGGCTCAGGAGTCAGAATTGAGTGGCTTTGTGTGACCTTAACCCTGTTAGCCCATCTGT
>NW_022320317.1:0-1986 GCF_002776525.5 Piliocolobus tephrosceles
ACAGATGGGCTAACAGGGTTAAGGTCACACAAAGCCACTCAATTCTGACTCCTGAGCCTGGCAACAGGAGGCCTTTATTACTAGTTATTTTAAATGCCATCTTACTAAAAGGCAATCTCTGGCTGCTAGACAAAAACTAAACAGGATAGAACTGGCTGGAGCAACAATTTCAAGTCCCCTTTCCTTCTCCACTTCATTCCCAGGAACAGTTCATCACTTGATACATGTTGAAAGTTCTTGAAAATTAATAGCTGTCCTTGAGAACAGAAGTAAGAGCACAACAGTAACTCCTGGACTGGTTAATTTCTTGCTAAAAGTTATTTAACTGATGGTGATTGGTTAATTAGTTAGCTAGCTGTAGGCATTAGTTTATTTCTTCGTGTATTCATTCATTCAGCAGACATCCTCTTAGCCTTCACTCAGATTAATTCCCTGTCTAGGGCAAGAGAGAGGTCTCAACTCCACCAGCTGCCATCCAGCTGTGGGACAGAGGGTTAGCTGCTTAACATTTCCTTTCCGGGGAGGTGATAAGTGAAGGATTATTATTAGAATTCTGTAAGATCATGCATGTAAAGCATTTAGCAAGCACCAGCACAGGGTGAGCGCTCAGTGGTTGCTGCTGGGAAGCTGGAGGAGAGCTCGCATGGTGGTTCCCCAACAAACATTTGTGGAACTGAGCTGTGTGCAAGAGGCGTGGCGGGACTCCCTGAGGGGCCCACAACCCGGCAGGATGGGAGTCAGTCAAGTGAGTCAAGTGCACATACCGAGTGGTATGGACCTAAATATCTACTCCTCTTGGTTTCTCAGGCTGTGGGATTCTCTCTATAGATCTTGGGTGGATTAGCATTCTCTGTGTCTCTCTCTGTCTCACACCTGCACATTCTCTCACTCCCTCCCTCTGTGTGTGCGTGTGTATGTGCGTGTGTTCCTCTGATCTAATCGCCTTCCTCAAGACATGTGTGAGGGCTTTTTAGGATTCTGATTGCCTGTTAATGGTGGGTATTTCAGGGGGATTTTGCAGCCAGGTAGAAAAACATGGAGAGGCCCAAATGTGTCCCAGGGGTGCCCTGGCTATGGGGAAGCGGCCCCATTTGTTAGGAAGCAGCAATTAATGGTCTGTCACGGGGTCCCAAAATTTGCATCTTTAGTGTGTCAATAATTTTACATGGCATCTCCAGGCCAAAAGAAATACCTAACAGCTCTATGTATTAAGTCATTAAGTTCAAACAAGTGTTTATGTCCTAACAACTTAGTAGTTATTTTTTGGAATAAACACATACGTTGATGGAAAAAATATTTTAATTTTATTCTTAAACACAATACCTTACTGATAGGCTGTATACACTTACTGGGCATTGTACAACTTCTCAGTCCTTAAACACTGCCGCCCTCACTTTCTCTTCCACATTGATTTTCTGTGGCATTTGCTTTCACAAAAACTGCCAAAAGCACTTTCCTATAGCTATGATGTCAGATTTCACATACATATGATGTCATTGGAAGGAAAGTAGCGTGGCCTCACGCTGAAAGTGTGAACTATCCTAAGCTAGTAGTTTGTGTGATGTCAGAGAGATGTCAACTTGTATTTCCCTTTAAAACCTGAAATGCCCTGCCATGCTCAGTGAGTTCACCATGGTGCCCTGGAATGCCTCAGTACACAGTTTGGGAACCATGAGCTCCTTCCCTGAAGGGTTTGTAGTGGGCCAGGTGGTGTAGGGCTTGCCCTCCGAAACCGGACCAAACCGGTCTAAACCGGATCAAACCAACCAGATCAAACCGGTCTAAACCGGACCAAACCGGACTAAACCGGATCAAACCGGTCTAAACCGGATCAAACCGGATCAAACCGGACCTAACCGGTCTAAACCGGATCAAACCGGACCAAACAAACCAGATCAAACCGGTCTAAACCGGATCAAACCGGTCAAAACCGGACCAAACAGATGGGCTAACAGGGTTAAGGTCACACAAAGCCACTCAATTCTG
>NW_022320318.1:0-1550 GCF_002776525.5 Piliocolobus tephrosceles
CTAGAAATCAGAAGGTTTGTGAAGGTTCCAGAGAGGACCTGTCCTTGGGGGGAGCGTGGGGGGCTGAGATGGGGGAGCGGGCATTGGAAGGGCGCCGGCGCTCAGTGCAATGTCCATTGTGAGGCAGCATGTTCCGGGGCCGGTGATTGGTGGAGAGGGAGTATAAAGCCCCAGGGTTGTTAAGGCAGCGCCCAGACGGAAGACGGTTTGCTGGAAAGCAGAGCCCTGGTCCCCGTCTAATTGCTCCTGAGCCTCCCGCTCCCTTGCCCCCCGCGTCCTGTTGCTTCTCTGATTGACCTTCTCCCTGACCTGTAGCTAAACCTTCCACCAGTACTTGAGAACTTCATTTGAATCGGATCCTTTCCCATACCCCTTCCTCCTCCTCCTCCTCCTCCTCCCCAATAGCCCCCTTCTCCTCCTTTACCTTCCCTCCCCTCCCCTCCCCCTCCCCAAGTCAGATGGGGCCGTCCCCATCCCCTTCCCTGCCCCCGCCCTAAGCCACCCCCACCTCTGTCCTGGCCGCCTCAGGGCGCCCTGAGAGGACCGGGACATGCGGGTGCGGTGGCTGCTCTTTTGGCTCCTCCTGCTGGGATTTCTCAGCAATCAGTCGACCTATGTGAGTAGACGCTGGACCCGTGGGGTTTCTTCCTTGTTATTGGGCCGTGTCACGCGGCATGAAATTACACAACTCAGGCCTGTAATCCCAGCAGTTTAGGGAGCCGAGGTGGGCAGATCACTTGAGTCCAGGAGTTCAAGACTAGCCGGGGCATCATAGCTAAACCCCATCTCTACAAAAAATGCCAAAAAAAGATTAGTCGGGCCTGGTGGTGCGCACCTGTTGTCCCAGTTACTGGAGAGGCTGAGGTGGGAGGATCGCTCCGGCCCAGGAGTTGAAAGCTGCAGTGAGTCGAGATTGCCCCGCTGCACTCTTGTCTCAAACACAACGAATCAAAACAAAGTGAAATGTCATTTGAGTTTTGTGTCATCTTGTTTTTTTTTTTTTTTTTTTTTTTGAGACAGAGCCTCACTCTGTCGCCCAGGCTGGAGTGCAGTGGCAAGATCTTGGCTTACTGCAACCTCTGCCTCCCGGGTTCAAGCGATTGTCCTGCCTCAGCCTCCTGAGTAGCTGGGATTACAGGCGCAGACCACCACGCCTGGCTAATTTTTGTATTTTTAGTAGAGACCGGGTTTCACCATCTTCGCCCGGATAGTCCCTATCTCTTGACCTTGTGATCCACCTGCCTCAGCCTCCCAAAGTGCTGGGATTACAGGCATGAGCCACAGCACCAGGCCAAAATATATAACCTTAAGTGTAAGTTTACTAACTTTGAAAAGTACATACACCAGCATAAGCCAACCCCCTTTCAAGATCTACACTATTTTTTGTTTGTTTGTTTGTTTTGTTTTGAGATGGAGTTTCTCTCTTGTTGCCCAGGCTGGAGTGCAATGGCACAATATCAGCTCCCCGCAACCTCCACCTCCCAGGTTCAAGCGATTCTCCTGCCTCAGCCTCTTGAGTAGCTGGGATTACAGGCATGTGCCACCACACC
>NW_022320319.1:0-1550 GCF_002776525.5 Piliocolobus tephrosceles
GGTGTGGTGGCACATGCCTGTAATCCCAGCTACTCAAGAGGCTGAGGCAGGAGAATCGCTTGAACCTGGGAGGTGGAGGTTGCGGGGAGTTGATATTGTGCCATTGCACTCCAGCCTGGGCAACAAGAGAGAAACTCCATCTCAAAACAAAACAAACAAACAAACAAAAAATAGTGTAGATCTTGAAAGGGGGTTGGCTTATGCTGGTGTATGTACTTTTCAAAGTTAGTAAACTTACACTTAAGGTTATATATTTTGGCCTGGTGCTGTGGCTCATGCCTGTAATCCCAGCACTTTGGGAGGCTGAGGCAGGTGGATCACAAGGTCAAGAGATAGGGACTATCCGGGCGAAGATGGTGAAACCCGGTCTCTACTAAAAATACAAAAATTAGCCAGGCGTGGTGGTCTGCGCCTGTAATCCCAGCTACTCAGGAGGCTGAGGCAGGACAATCGCTTGAACCCGGGAGGCAGAGGTTGCAGTAAGCCAAGATCTTGCCACTGCACTCCAGCCTGGGCGACAGAGTGAGGCTCTGTCTCAAAAAAAAAAAAAAAAAAAAAAACAAGATGACACAAAACTCAAATGACATTTCACTTTGTTTTGATTCGTTGTGTTTGAGACAAGAGTGCAGCGGGGCAATCTCGACTCACTGCAGCTTTCAACTCCTGGGCCGGAGCGATCCTCCCACCTCAGCCTCTCCAGTAACTGGGACAACAGGTGCGCACCACCAGGCCCGACTAATCTTTTTTTGGCATTTTTTGTAGAGATGGGGTTTAGCTATGATGCCCCGGCTAGTCTTGAACTCCTGGACTCAAGTGATCTGCCCACCTCGGCTCCCTAAACTGCTGGGATTACAGGCCTGAGTTGTGTAATTTCATGCCGCGTGACACGGCCCAATAACAAGGAAGAAACCCCACGGGTCCAGCGTCTACTCACATAGGTCGACTGATTGCTGAGAAATCCCAGCAGGAGGAGCCAAAAGAGCAGCCACCGCACCCGCATGTCCCGGTCCTCTCAGGGCGCCCTGAGGCGGCCAGGACAGAGGTGGGGGTGGCTTAGGGCGGGGGCAGGGAAGGGGATGGGGACGGCCCCATCTGACTTGGGGAGGGGGAGGGGAGGGGAGGGAAGGTAAAGGAGGAGAAGGGGGCTATTGGGGAGGAGGAGGAGGAGGAGGAGGAAGGGGTATGGGAAAGGATCCGATTCAAATGAAGTTCTCAAGTACTGGTGGAAGGTTTAGCTACAGGTCAGGGAGAAGGTCAATCAGAGAAGCAACAGGACGCGGGGGGCAAGGGAGCGGGAGGCTCAGGAGCAATTAGACGGGGACCAGGGCTCTGCTTTCCAGCAAACCGTCTTCCGTCTGGGCGCTGCCTTAACAACCCTGGGGCTTTATACTCCCTCTCCACCAATCACCGGCCCCGGAACATGCTGCCTCACAATGGACATTGCACTGAGCGCCGGCGCCCTTCCAATGCCCGCTCCCCCATCTCAGCCCCCCACGCTCCCCCCAAGGACAGGTCCTCTCTGGAACCTTCACAAACCTTCTGATTTCTAG
>NW_022320320.1:0-1657 GCF_002776525.5 Piliocolobus tephrosceles
CTAGAAATCAGAAGGTTTGTGAAGGTTCCAGAGAGGACCTGTCCTTGAGGGGAGCGTGGGGGACTGAGATGGGGGAGCGGGCATTGGAAGGGCGCCGGCGCTCAGTGCAATGTCCATTGTGAGGCAACACGTTCCGGGGCCGGTGATTGGTGGAGAGGGAGTATAAAGCCCCAGGGTTGTTAAGGCAGCGCCCAGAGGGAAGACGGTTTGCTGGAAAGCAGAGCCCTGGTCCCCGTCCAATTGCTCCTGAGCCTCCCGCTCCCTTGCCCCGCATGTACTGTTGCTTCTCTGATTGACCTTCTCCCTGACCTGTAGCTAAACCTTCCACCAGTACTTGAGAACTTAATTTGAACCGGATCCTTTCCCACACCCCTTTCTTCTCCTCCCCCTCCCCCTTCCCCCTCCCCTCCTCCTCCCCCCTCCCCCCTCTCCCCCTCCCCTTCCTCCCCCTCCTCCCCCTCCCCAATAGCCCCCTTCTCCTCCTTTACCTTCCCTTCCCTCCCCTCCCCTCCCCTTCCCCAAGTCAGATGGGGCCGTCCCCATCCCCTTCCCTCACCCCGCCCTAAGCCACCCCCACCTCTGTCCTGGCCGCCTCAGGGCGCCCTGAGAGAGGATCGGGACATGCGGGTGCGGTGGCTGCTCTTTTTGCTCCTCCTGCTGGGATTTCGCAGCCATCAGTCAAACTATGTGAGTAGACGCTGGACACGCGGGGTTTCTTCCTTGTTATTGGGCCGTGTCACGCGGCATGAAATTACACAGCTCAGGCCTGTAATCCCAGCAGTTTAGGGAGCCGAGGTGGGCAGATCACTTGAGTCCAGGAGTTCAAGACTAGCCGGGGCATCATAGCTAAACACCATCTCTACAAAAAATGCCAAAAAATGATTAGTCGGGCCTGTTGGTGCGCACCTGTTGTCCTAGTTACTGGAGAGGCTGAGATGGGAGGATCGTTGCGGCCCAGGAGTTGAAAGCTGCAGTGAGCCGAGAATGCCCTGCTGCACTCTTGTCTCAAACACAACGAATCAAAACAAAGTGAAATGTAATTTGAGTTTTGTGTCTTTTTTTTTTTTTTTTTTTGAGACAGAGTCTCACTCTGTCGCCCAGGCTGGAGTGCAGTGGCAAGGTCTTGGCTTACTGCAACCTCTGCCTCCCGGGTTCAAGCAATTGTCGTGCCTCAACCTCCTGAGTAGCTGGGATTACAGGCGCAGACCACCACACCTGGCTAATTTTTGTATTTTTTACTATAGGTGGAGTTTCACCATCTTCGCCCGGATAGTCTCTATCTCTTGACCTTGTGATCCGCCTGCCTCAGCCTCCCAAAGTGCTGGGATTACAGGCGTAAGCCACAGCGCCAGGCCAAAATATATAACCTTAAGTGTAAGTTTACTAACTTTGAAAAGTACATACACCAGCATAACCCAACCCCCTTTCAAGATCTACACTATTTTTTGTTTGTTTGTTTGTTTTGTTTTGAGATGGAGTTTCTCTCTTGTTGCCCAGGCTGGAGTGCAATGGCACAATATCAGCTTCCCGCAACCTCCACCTCCCAGGTTCAAGCGATTCTCCTGCCTCAGCCTCTCGAGTAGCTGGGATTACAGGCATGTGCAACCACGCCCGGCTAATTTTGTATTTTTAGTAGAGATGGGGTTTCTCTGTGTTG
>NW_022320321.1:0-1301 GCF_002776525.5 Piliocolobus tephrosceles
ACTACTTTCTGATGTGTGCATTCCACTGAGGGAGTTATACCCCTTTCTCACAAGGCAGTGTTTGAACACTGTTTTTGTGAAACCGAAAAAGTGCTATTTCGGAATGCATTAAGGGCCATGGCGAATACCGCAATATACTCAAATAAAATCGAGGAAGAAGCGTTCCAGGAATCTGCTCCCTGATATGTGCATTCATTTCACACAGTTAATGATTACTCTATGTTGCCATGATTGAAACTCTGTCTTCGATAATCTCTGAAGGGATATTCAGTGACACCCAGAGGCCTGCAGTGAGCAACGCAAAGTCTTCCAATGAAACCTGCAGAGAATCTTTCTTTTTTGTTTTTTTTTATTATACTTTAAGTTCTAGGGTACATGTGCATAACGTGCAGGTTTGTTACATATGTATACATGTGCCATGTTGGTATGCTGCACCCATCAACTCGTCAGCACCCATCAATTCATCATTTATGTCAGGTATAACTCCACAATGCAATCCCTCCCCCCTCCCCTCTCCCCATGATAGGCCCCAGTGTGTGATGTTCCCCTTCCCGAGTCCAAGTGAACTCATTGTTCAGTTCCCACCTATGAGTGAGAACATGTGGTGTTTGGTTTTCTCTTCTTGTGATAGTTTGCTAAGAATGATGGTTTCCAGTTGCATCCATGTCCCTACAAAGGACGCAAACTCCTCCGTTTTTATGGCTGCATAGTATTCCATGGTGTATATGTGCCACATTTTCTTAATCAAGTCTGTCACTGATGGACATTTAGGTTGATTCCAAGTCTTTGCTATTGTGAATAGTGCCGCAATAAACATACGTGTGCATGTGTCTTTGTAGTAGCATAATTTATAATCCTTTGGGTATATACCCAGTAGTGGGATGGCTGGGTTATACGGTACATCTAGTTCTAGATCCTTGAGGAATTGCCATACTGTTTTCCATAATGGTTGAACTAGTTTACAATCCCACCAACAGTGTAAAAGTGTTCCTATTTCTCCACATCCTCTCCAACACCTGTTGTTTCCTGAGTTTTTTAATGATTGCCATTCTAACTGGTGTGAGATGGTATCTCATTGTGGTTTCGATTTGCATTTCTCTGATGGCGAGTGATGACGAGCATTTTTTCATGTGTCTGTTGGCTGTATGAATGTCTTATTTTGAGAAATGTCTGTTCATATCCTTTCCCAACTTTTGGATGGTGTTGTTTGTTTTTTTTTCTTGTATATTTGTTTGAGTTCTTTGTAGATTCTGGATATTAGCCCTTTGTCAGATGAGTAGATTGCAAAAATTTTCTCCCAT
>NW_022320322.1:0-1657 GCF_002776525.5 Piliocolobus tephrosceles
CAACACAGAGAAACCCCATCTCTACTAAAAATACAAAATTAGCCGGGCGTGGTTGCACATGCCTGTAATCCCAGCTACTCGAGAGGCTGAGGCAGGAGAATCGCTTGAACCTGGGAGGTGGAGGTTGCGGGAAGCTGATATTGTGCCATTGCACTCCAGCCTGGGCAACAAGAGAGAAACTCCATCTCAAAACAAAACAAACAAACAAACAAAAAATAGTGTAGATCTTGAAAGGGGGTTGGGTTATGCTGGTGTATGTACTTTTCAAAGTTAGTAAACTTACACTTAAGGTTATATATTTTGGCCTGGCGCTGTGGCTTACGCCTGTAATCCCAGCACTTTGGGAGGCTGAGGCAGGCGGATCACAAGGTCAAGAGATAGAGACTATCCGGGCGAAGATGGTGAAACTCCACCTATAGTAAAAAATACAAAAATTAGCCAGGTGTGGTGGTCTGCGCCTGTAATCCCAGCTACTCAGGAGGTTGAGGCACGACAATTGCTTGAACCCGGGAGGCAGAGGTTGCAGTAAGCCAAGACCTTGCCACTGCACTCCAGCCTGGGCGACAGAGTGAGACTCTGTCTCAAAAAAAAAAAAAAAAAAAGACACAAAACTCAAATTACATTTCACTTTGTTTTGATTCGTTGTGTTTGAGACAAGAGTGCAGCAGGGCATTCTCGGCTCACTGCAGCTTTCAACTCCTGGGCCGCAACGATCCTCCCATCTCAGCCTCTCCAGTAACTAGGACAACAGGTGCGCACCAACAGGCCCGACTAATCATTTTTTGGCATTTTTTGTAGAGATGGTGTTTAGCTATGATGCCCCGGCTAGTCTTGAACTCCTGGACTCAAGTGATCTGCCCACCTCGGCTCCCTAAACTGCTGGGATTACAGGCCTGAGCTGTGTAATTTCATGCCGCGTGACACGGCCCAATAACAAGGAAGAAACCCCGCGTGTCCAGCGTCTACTCACATAGTTTGACTGATGGCTGCGAAATCCCAGCAGGAGGAGCAAAAAGAGCAGCCACCGCACCCGCATGTCCCGATCCTCTCTCAGGGCGCCCTGAGGCGGCCAGGACAGAGGTGGGGGTGGCTTAGGGCGGGGTGAGGGAAGGGGATGGGGACGGCCCCATCTGACTTGGGGAAGGGGAGGGGAGGGGAGGGAAGGGAAGGTAAAGGAGGAGAAGGGGGCTATTGGGGAGGGGGAGGAGGGGGAGGAAGGGGAGGGGGAGAGGGGGGAGGGGGGAGGAGGAGGGGAGGGGGAAGGGGGAGGGGGAGGAGAAGAAAGGGGTGTGGGAAAGGATCCGGTTCAAATTAAGTTCTCAAGTACTGGTGGAAGGTTTAGCTACAGGTCAGGGAGAAGGTCAATCAGAGAAGCAACAGTACATGCGGGGCAAGGGAGCGGGAGGCTCAGGAGCAATTGGACGGGGACCAGGGCTCTGCTTTCCAGCAAACCGTCTTCCCTCTGGGCGCTGCCTTAACAACCCTGGGGCTTTATACTCCCTCTCCACCAATCACCGGCCCCGGAACGTGTTGCCTCACAATGGACATTGCACTGAGCGCCGGCGCCCTTCCAATGCCCGCTCCCCCATCTCAGTCCCCCACGCTCCCCTCAAGGACAGGTCCTCTCTGGAACCTTCACAAACCTTCTGATTTCTAG
>NW_022320323.1:0-21699 GCF_002776525.5 Piliocolobus tephrosceles
AGGGATACAGGTATGGATAATACTATGGTCTGAATGTTCATGCCCCCTTCAAGTATATATATTGAAATCTTAACTTCCTAGATGATGGTATTAAGAGATGGGGCTTTTGGGAGGCGATTAGGTTATGAGGGCAGAGCCCTTTTGAGTGGGATTAGTGCCCTTATGAAAGATGCCTGAGGAAGCTTGTTTACATCTTCCACCACAGGAAGACACACTTAGAAGGTGCTATCTATGAACCAGGAAACTGGCATTCACAGACACCAATTCTGCTGGGCTGTGACCTTGGACTTCCAAGACTTCAGAACTATGAGAAATACATTTCTGTTATTTATAAGTCGCCCAGTCTATGGTATTTTGTTATAGCAGCCCTAATGGACTAAGACAAATAGGTTTAAAGAAATCAGTTTTCAGATCCGGAGCTTCCATATGTGCTGGTCCTAAATTGATCTGCCTGAGAAAGTGTACTGAGGGAGATGCAGGTCCTTTGTTCCTACCTTCCTACCCACCTACTACTTCAAACAAAGAGAGATGTGCACTCCATCCATCTTAAGCTTACTTTGGTGCATTGCTCTGGGGTAAAAATATCCAAACAAAGAGGCAATTAGAAATATTGATGATGGTGTTGAGAACTGAGTACCTCTAATAACTGGGTATCAATGCCTTTTTGTAAGTCAGATGGTTTCTAATATTTTGTTTTCAACAAAACTGAAGGAGATCCTAATTAAGGTTGACAGTAGATAGATCAGTAAAATCATTTTCGGTGACGTATAACTATGTGATTCTTTTTTTTTTTTTTTTTTGGAGATAAGTCTCACTCTGTCGCCCAAGCTGGAGTGCAGTGGCGTGATCTCGGCTCACTGCAACCTCCGCCTCCCGGGTTCAAGCAATTCTCTTGCCTCAGCCTCCTGAGTGGCTGGGATTACAGGTGCCCGCCACCACGCCCAGCTAATTTTTGTATTTTTAGTAGAGATGGAGTTTCACCATGTTGGCCAGGATGGTCTCAATCTCTTGACCTCGTGATCTGCCCCACCTTGGCCTCCCAAAGTGCTGGGATTACAAGCTTGAGCCACTGTGCCCGGCCAACTATGTGATTCTTTTATTTATTTATTTATTTATTTATTTATTTATTTATTTATTTATTATACTTTAAGTTCCAGGGTATATGTGCACAATGTTCAGGTTTGTTACATAGGTATACTTGTTGGTTTGCTGTACTCATTAACTTGATATTTACATTAGATATTTCTCCTAATGCTATCCCTCCTCCAATCCCCCACTCCATGACAGGCCCCCATGTGTGATGTTCTCCACCCTGTGTCCGAGTGTTCTCATTGTTCAGTTCCCACCTATGAGTGAGAACATGTAGTGTTTGGTTTTCTGTGCTTGTGATAGTTTGCTCAGAATGATGGTTTCCAACTTCATCTATGTCCCTACAAAGGACATGAACTCATCCTTTTTATGGCTGCATAGTATTCCATGGTGTATATGTGTCACATTTTCTTAATCCAGTCTATCACTCATGGACATTTGGGTTGGTTCCAAGTCTTTGCTATTGTGAATAGTGCCACAATAAACATATGTGTGCATGTGTCTTTATAGTAGCATGATTTATAATCCTTTGGGGATATATGCAGTAATGGGATCACTGGGTCAAATCATAATTCTAGTTCTAGATCCTTGAGGAATCACCACACTGTCTTCCACAATGGTTGAACTAGTTTACACTCCCACCAACAGTGTAAAAGCATTCCCATTTCTCCACATCCTCTCCAGCATCTGTTGTTTCCTTTTTAATGATCGTCATTCTAACTGGTGTGATATGGTATCTCGTTGTGGTTTTGATTTGCATTTCTCTGATGGCCAGTGATGATGAGCATTTTTTTCAGGTGTCTGTTGGCTGCATAAATGTCTTCTTTTGAGAAGTGTCTGTTCCTATCTTTTGCCCACTTTTTGATGGGGTTGTTTGATTTTTTCTTGTAAATTTGTTTAAGTTCTTTGTAGATTCTGGATATTAGCCCTTTGTCAGATGGGCAGATTGCAAAATTTTTCTCCCATTCTGTATGTTGCCTGTCCATTCTGATGGTAGTTTCTTTTGCTGTGCAGAAGGTCTTTCATTTAATTAGATCCCATTTGTCAATTTTGGCTTTTGTTGCCATTGCTTTTGGTGTTTCAGTCGTGAAGTCCTTGCCCATGCCTATGTCCTGAATGGTATTGCCTAGGTTTTCTTCTAGGGCTTTTATGGTTTTAGGTCTAACATTTAAGTCTTTAATCCATCTGAAATTAATTTTTGTATAAGACATGAGGAAGGGATCCAGATTCAGTTTTCTACATATGGCTAGCCAGTTTTCCCAGCACCATTTGTTAAATAGGAAATCCTTTCCCTATTTCTTGTTTTTGTCAGGTTTGTCAAAGATCAGATGGTTGTAGATGTATGGTGTCATTTCTGAGGCCTCTGCTCTGTTCCATTGGTCTATATCTCTGTTTTGGTACCAGTACCATGCTGTTTTAGTTACTGTATCCTTGTAGTATAGTTTGAAGTCAGGTAGTGTGATGTCTCCAGCTTTGTTCTTTTTGCTTAGGATTGTCTTGGCTGTGTGGGCTCTTTTTTGGTTCCATATGAACTTTAAAGTAGTTTTTTTTTTCCAATTCTGTGAAGAAAGTCGTTGGTAGCTTGATGGGGATGGTGTTGAATCTATAAATTACCTTGGGCAATATGGCTATTTTCACGATATTGATTCTTCCTATCCATGAACATAGAATGTTCTTCCATTTGTGTGTATCCTCTTTTATTTCATTGAGCAGTGGTTTGTAGTTCTCCTTGAAGAGGTCCTTTGCATTCCTTATAAGTTGGATTCCTAGGTATTTTATTTTCTTTGTAGCAATCGTGAATGTGCGTTCACTCATCATTTGGCTCTCTGTTTGTCTGTTATTGGTGTATAGGAATGCTTGTGATTTTTGCACATTGATTTTGTATCCTGAGATTTTGTTGAAGTTGCTTATCAGCTTAAGGAGATTTTGAGCTGAGACAATGGGGTTTTCTAAAAATACAACCATGTCATCTGCAAACAGGGACAATTTGACTTCCTCTTTTCCTAATTGAATACCCTTTATTTCTTTCTCTTGCCAGATTGCCCTGGCCAGAACTTCCAACACTATGTTGAATAGGAGTGGTGAGAGAGGGCATCCCTGTCTTGTGCCAGTTTTCAAAGGGAATGCTTCCAGTTTTTGTCCATTCAGTATGATATTGGCTGTGGGTTTGTCATAAATAGCTCTTATTATTTTGAGATACATTCCATCAATACCTAGTTTATTGAGAGTTTTTAATATGAAGGACTGTTGAATTTTGTCTAAGGACTTTTCTGCATCTATTGAGATAATCATGTGGTTTTTGTCTTTGGTTCTGTTTATGTGATGGATTACATTTATTGATTTGCGTATGTTGAACCAGCTTTGCATCCCAGGGATGAAGCCAACTTGATTTTGGTGGATAAGCTTTTTGATGTGCTGTTGGATTCAGTTTGCCAGGATTTTATTGAGGATTTTCGCATCAATGTTCATCATTGGTCTAAAATTGTCTTTTTTTGTGGTGTCTCTGCCAGGCTTTGGTATCAGGATGATACTGGCCTCATAAAATGAGTTAGGGAGGATTCCCTCTTTTTCCTATTGATTGGAATAGTTTCAGAAGGAATGGTACCAGCTCCTCTTTGTACCTTTGGTAGAATTTTTCTGTGAATCTCTCTGGTCCTGGACTTTTTTTGGTTGGTAAGCTATTAATTATTGCCTCAATTTCAGAGCCTGTTATTGGTTCATTCAGCAATTCAACTCCTTCCTGGTTTAGTCTTGGGAGGGTATATGTGTTCAGGAATTTATCCATTTCTTCTAGATTTTCTAGTTTATTTGTGTAGAGGTGTTTACAGTATTCTCTAATGGTAGTTTGTATTTCTGTGGGATCAGTGGTGATATCCCCTTTATCATTTTTTTATTGCATCTATTTGATTCTTCTCTCTTTTCTTCTTAATTAGTTTTACTAGCGGTCTACCAATTTTGTTGATCTTTTCAAAAATCCAACTCCTAGATTCATTGATTTTTTTGAAGGGTTTTTTGTGTCTCTATCGCCTTCATTTCTGATCTTAGTTATTTCTTGTCTTCTGCTAACTTTTGAATTTGTTTGCTCTTGCTTCTCTAGTTATTTTAATTGTGATGTTAGGGTGTTGATTTTAGATCTTTCCTGCTTTCTCTTGTGGGCATTTAGTGCTATAAATTTCCCTCTACAGCCTGCTTTAAATATGTCCCAGAGATTCTGGTATGTTGTGTCTTTGTTCTCATTGGTTTCAAAGAACATCTTTATTTCTGCCTCCATTTCGTTATTTATCCAGTTGTCATTCAGGAACAGGTTGTTTGGTTTCCATGTAGTTGTCTGGTTTTGAGTGAGTTTCTTAATCCTGAGTTCTGATTTGATTGCACTATGGTCTGAGAGACAGTTTGTTGTGATTTCTGTTCTTTTACATTTGCTGAGGAGTGCTTTACTTCCAACTATGTGGTCAGTTTTGGAATAAGTATGATGTGGTGCTGAGAAGAATATATATTCTGTTGATTTGGGATGGAGAGTTCTGTAGATGTCTATTAGGTCTACTTGGTGCAGAGCTGAATTCTGGATATCCTTGCTAACCTTCTGTATCATTGATCTATCTAATATTAACATTGATTATCATTGATCTGTCTAATAATTATGAATCTGGGTACTCCTGTATTGGGTGCATATATATTTAGGATAGTTAGATCTTCTTGTTGAATTGATCCCTTAACCATTGTGTAATGGCCTTCTTTGTCTCTTTTGATCTTTGTTGGTTTAAAGTCTGTTTTATCTAGTTTAAAGACTAGAATTGCACTCCCTGCTTTTTTTGCTTTCCATTTGCTTGGTAGATCTTCCTCCATCCCTTTATTTTGAGCCTATGTATTTCTCTGCACATGAGATGGGTCTCCTGAATACAGCACACTGATGGGTTTTGACTCTTTATCCAATTTGCCAGTCTGTGTCTTTTAATTGGGCATTTAGCCCATTTACATTTAAGGTTAATATTGGTACGTGTGAATTTGATCCTTTCATTTTGATGTTAGCTGGTTATTTTGCCCATTAGTTGATGCAGTTTCTTCCTAGCATCAATGGTCTTTACAATTTGGCATGTTTTTGCAGTGGCTAGTACCAGTTGTTCCTTTCCATGTTTAGTGCTTTTTTCAGGAGCTCTTGTAAGGGAGGCTTGGTGGTGACAAAATCTCTCAGCATTTGCTTGTCTGTAAAGGATTTTATTTCTCCTTCACTTATGAAGCTTAGTTTGGCTGGATATGAAATTCTGGACTGAAAATTATTTTCTTTAAGAATGTTGAATATTGGCCCCCACTCTCTTTCGGCTTGTAGAGTTTCTGCCGAGAGATCCGCTGTTAGTCTGATGGGCTTCCCTTTGTGGGTAACCCGACCTTTCTCTCTGGCTGCCCTTAACATTTTTTCCTTCATTTCAACCGTGGTAAATCTGACAATTATGTGTCTTGGAGTTGCTCTTCTCAAGGAGTATCTTTGTGGTGTTCTCTGTATTTCCTGAATTTGAACGCTGGCCTGCCTTGCTAGGTTGGGGAAGTTTTCCTGGATAATATCCTGCAGAGTGTTTTCCAGCTTGGTTCCATTCTCCCCGTCACTTTCGGGTACACCAATCAAATGTAGATTTGGTCTTTACACATAGTCCCATATTTCTTGGAGGATTTGTTTGTTTCTTTTTACTCTTTTTCCTCTAAATTTCTCTTCTTACTTCATTTCATTCATTTGATCTTCAATCACTGACACCCTTTCTTCCACTTGATCGAATTGGCTACTGAAGCTTGTGCATGCGTCATGTAGTTCTCATGCTGTGGTTTTCAGCTCCATCAGGTCATTTAAGGTCTTCTCTATGCTGTTTATTCTGGTTAGTCATTTGTCTAATCTTTTTAAGGTTTTTAGCTTACTTACGATGGGTTCAAACATCCTCTTTAGCTCAGAGAAGTTTGTTATTACTGACCTTCTGAAGCCTACTTCTGACAACTCGTCAAAGTAATTCTCTGTCCAGCTTTGTTCCACTGCTGGTGAGGAGCTGCGATCCTTTGGAGGAGAATAGGTGCTCTGATTTTTAGAATTTTCAGCTTTTCTGCTCTGGTTTCTCATCTTTGTGGTTTTATCTACCTTAGGTCTTTGATGATGGTGACCTACAGATGGGGTTTTGGTGTGGATGTCCTTTATGTTGAGGTTGATGCTATTCCTTTTTGTTTGTTAGTTTTCCTCCTAACAGTCAAGTCCCTCAGCTGCAGATCTGTTGCGGTTTGATGGAAGTCCACTCCAGATCCTGTTTGCTGGGGTATCACCAGCAGAGGCTGCAGAGCAGCAAATATTGCAGAACAGCAAATATTGCTGCCTAATCCTTCCTCTGGAAACTTTGTCTCAGAGTGGCACCCAGTTGTATGAGGTGTCAGTCAGCCCCTACTGGGAGGTGTCTCCCAGTTAGGCTACACAGGGGCCAGGGACCCACTTTAGGCAGTCTGTCCGTTCTCTGAGCTCACATACCATGCTGGGAGAACCACTGCTCTCTTCAGAGCTGTCAGACAGGGATGTTTAAGTCTGCAGAAGTTTTTGCTGCCTTTTGTTCAGCTATGCCGTGCCCCTAGAGGTGGAGTCTATAGAGGCAGGTGGGCCTCGTTGAACTGCAGCGGGCTCCACCTAGTTCGAGCTTCCAGGACGCTTTGTTTGCCTACTCAAGCCTCAGTAATGCTGGACATCCCTTCCCGAGCCCAGTTGCTGCCTAGCAGTTCCATCTCGGACTATTGCACTAGCAGTGAGCAAGGCTTCATGGGCGTGGGACCCGCTGAGCCAGGCGCAGGTTATAATGTCCTGGTGTGATGTTTGCTAAGACCATTGGAAAAGCACAGTATTTAGGTGGCAGTATCCCAATTTTCCTGTTACAGTCTGTCACGGCTTCCCTTGGCTAGAAAATCCTTGGGCCCCTTGCGCTTCCCAGCTGAGGTGATGCCCTGCCTTGCTTTGGCTCACCCTCCATGAGCTGCACTCACTGTCCAACGAGTCCCAGTGAAATGAACATGGTACCTCAGTTGGAAATGCAGACATCACCTGTCGCTGGGAGCTGCAGACCAGAGCTGTTCCTATTTGACCATCTTGGAACGAACTCCATATTTTAAACCAACTATGTGATTCTTGACATACAACTCAGGAGTTCAAAAAACTGAGTGATGTTGCTATAATAAAACTCCTTTTATTCCTATCTTCTTATTTACATGAACAGTTTTCTTGACTGTTAATATCCATAGAAATAAAAAATAGGAATAGAATTGAAATATAATCTATTCTAGTAATAGTTAACAGTAACTCATAGATTCATGAATATGTTGAAAACAACAACAACAAAAACCAGCTCATTGAAAGATACATTTTCTACAAAATTTGCTTTTTTTCTGAGACAGGGTCTTGCTCTGTCTCCCAGGCTGGAGTGCAGTGATACAATCATAGCTCACAGTAGCCTCAAACTCCAGGGCTCAAGCAATCCTTCCGCTTCAGCCCCCTGAGTAGATGAAACCATAGAAGTGTGCCACTGCACCTGGCTAATTTTCAAAATTTTCTTGTAGAGATGAGATTTTGTCACTTTGCCCAGGCTGGTCTCAAACTCCTGAGCTCAAGTAATCCTGGTCTCAGCCTCCCAAAGTGCTGGGATTGCAGGCATGAGACACCAAGTCCAGCCCCAAAATTTGTGTTAATATGTAAAAACAAGTTATTAACATATATATATATACACGCACACACACATATATATATTTAAAAGAGCTATTATGTAAGAATGACCTCATGGATAAAATAAATCATGGTAGAATACAATTTTGAAGGAGAAGTGATAGAGAAATATGAGTCCAAGAAGAAAAGGGAATGATATCAAATGTTCAGGCAGGGCACGTGGCTCATGCCTGTAATCCCAGTACTTTGGGAGGGTGAGGCAGGCAGATCATCTAAGCCAGGAGTTCGAGACCAGCCTGGCCAACATGATGAAACCTCATCTCTTCTAAAAATATAAACATCAACTGGGCATGGTGGTGCACACCTGTCATCCCAGAAGACTGAGGCATGAGAATCTCTTAAACCCAGAAGGTGGAGGTTGCAGTGAGCCGAGACTGCACCACTGCACTGCAGCCTGGGCGCCAGAGTGAGACTGTGTCTCAAAAAATTAAAAGAAAAAGTTGGGGGACTATAGACCTGTTCATGTATTTTTTTTTTTTTTTAATGAATGATGTGCATACAAACTTACTTTTTGTTTTCTGGTTTTGTATCTTTTTTTGTTTGTTTCTGAGGCAGGGTCACGCTTTGTCACCCAGGCTGAAATGCAGTGGCACAACCATAGCTCATTGCAGCCTCGACCTCCTGGGCTCAAGCAATCTTCCTGCCTTAGCCTCCTGAGTGGCTATGAATACATGCACTATCATCGTATTAGTCAGGGTTCTCTAGAAGGACAGAATTAATGTGATGTATATATATATATATATGAATATATATAGAAATGTATATAAAGGAGTATATATATACACACACACACACACACATACACACACACACAGGAGATTAATAAGTATTAACTGACACGATTACAAGGTCCCACAATAGGCCATCTGCAGGCTAAGGAGCAAGGAGAGTCAGTCCAAGTTCCAAAACTGAAGAACTTGGAGTTCGATATTTGAGGGCAGGCAGCATCCAGAATGGGAGAAAGATGTAGGTGGGAGGCTAGGCCAGTGTAGCCTTTTCACGTCTTTCTGCCTACTTTATATTCGATGGCAGCTGATTAGATGGTGCACATCCAGATTAAGGGTGGGTCTGCCTTCCCCAGTCCACTGACTCAGATGTTAATCTGCTTTGGCAACACTCTCACAGATACACCTAGGATTAATACTTTGCATCCTTCAATCCAATCAAGTTGACACTCAGTATTAACCATCACAATCATGCCCAGCTAAATCCTTCCATCCCAGCTTCCCAAAACGCTAGGATTACGAGTGTGAGCAACTGTGCCCAGTTCACTATAAGTTTTAAACTTCTTTGAATATATCTTTAAAAGTGATGCGGCCCTTTCTTTCTGTCTCCTATTGAACCTAAGTTGGAAGAGGTGACTATGGTCTCAAAATGGAGGTAAAAACCACTACCTGATTACTCCCAGCCTGATACCAGCTACTGCCAGAGGACCAGGACCCAAAGGAATCAAAGCAGTTGAGAAAAGTGTTTATTGGTAGCTTGAGGTTTCAAACTGCAGATGGGGCCAGGTGCAGTGGCTCATGCCCATAATCCCAGTACTTTGGGAGGGCAAGATGGGATGATTGTTTGAGTCCAGGAGTTTGAGCCCAGCCTGGGCAACACGGTGAGGCCCTGTCCCTACAAAAATTGTTTAAAAATCAGCAGGGCATGGTAGTGTATGCCTATAGTTCCAGCTACTAGGGCAGCTGAGGTAGGAGGATCACTTGACCCCAGGAGTTCAAGGTTACAGTGACCATGACTGAGCCACTGCACTCCAGCCTAGACTATAGAATGAGACCCTGTCTCCAAAAAATAAAATAAAATAAAACTGCAGATGGTAGTTTAAGCGAACATTTGGAGAAATAGGGCATACTCATACATTGCAGGGTGATGAGCTCTCTCAAACAAAATGTTCCAGGGACTTTGATTTTCTGACTTACTCTTGTGTTGAAGATGCGGCAACACGTGATCACCACACCAACTTGACAGGTGTGTAGTAGATAGATCCAAAGAGAATTGTTTCTAGAGGAGATTCCTTAAAGCCTGGTGCTCATCTCACAGTGAAAAAATTTGGGGGCCTGTGCATGGTGGCTCACACCTATAATCCTAGCACTTTGGGAGGCCAAGGCAGGGGAATCACTTGAGTTCAGTAGTTGGAGACCAGCCTGGGCAACAGAGTAAGACCCCGTCTCTACAAAAAATACAAAAATTAGCTGGGCATGGTGGTGTGCACCTATAGTCCCAGCTTCTCGGGAGGCTGAAGTGGGAGGATCACTTGAGCCTGGGAGGGGGAGGTTGCAGTGAGTGGAGATCGTGTCACTGCACCCCAGCCTGGGCAACAGAGGGAGACCCTGTCAAAAAAGGAAAAAAATTGTGGATGGTGGTATTAAGAATATAATTTGAAAGACTATTTTGAAAATATGGGAAGACTGAAATTATAAAAGTTAAAGAAGACAGGAAGAATAGAAGAGAGGATTTGATTTTGTAAGTTTGATTATTATGATATGGTTGGTAAAACTATTGTTCAGAATATTGGTACAGTTGGTAAAACTATTGCTCAGAAATTCTTTTTTTTTTTTTTTAGATGGAGTCTCATTCTGTCACCCAGGCTGGAGTACAGTGGTACGATCTTGGCTCACTGCAAGCTCTGCCTCCCAGGTTCACGCCATTCTCCTGCCTCAGCCTCCCGAGTAGCTGGGACTACAGGCACCCGCCACCACGCCTGGATAATTTTTTGTATTTTTTAGTAGAGACGGGGTTTCACCGGGTTAGCCAGGATGGTCTCGATCTCCTGACCTTGTGATCCGCCTGCCTCGGCCTCCCAAAGTGCTGGGATTACAGGCGTGAGCCTCCGTGCCCAGCCGTGCTCAGAAATTCTTAACTCGGCCGGGCGCGGTGGCTCAAGCCTGTAATCCCAGCACTTTGGGAGGCCGAGACGGGCGGATCACGAGGTCAGGAGTTTGAGACCATCCTGGCTAACACGGTGAAACCCCGTCTCTACTGACAAATACAAAAAAAAGCTAGCTGGGCGAGGTGGCTGGCGCCTGTAGTCCCAGCTACTCGGGAGGCTGAGGCAGGAGAATGGCGTAAACCCGGGAGGCGGAGCTTGCAGTGAGCTGAGATCCGGCCACTGCACTCCAGCCCGGGCGACAGAGCAAGACTCCGTCTCAAAAAGAAAAAAAAGAAAAAGAAATTCTTAACTCGGCTGGGCGCTGTGACTGAGGCCTGTAATCCCAACACTTTGGGAGGCCGAGGTGGGAGGATTGCTTGAGCCCAAGACTTCAAGACCAGCTTGGCCAGCATCCTGAAACCCCGTCTCTAGTGATAATACAAAAATTAGCTGGGTGTGGTGGTGTGTGCCTGTAATCCCAGCTACTCAGTAGCCTGAGGCAGGAAAATTGCTTGAACCCAGGAGGGAGAGGTTGCAGTGAGCCTAGATGGCACCACTGCACTCCAGCCTGGATGACAGAGCAAGATTCAGTCTCAAAAAAATAAATAAATAAAATAAAATAAAGAAACAATAAACTCTTTTTTTCTTCTCTTTCTTTCCTTTCCCTCCCTCCCTGCTTCTTTCTTTCTTTCTTTCTTTCTTCATTCTTTCTTTTTGTTTCTTTCTCTCTTTCTTCTCTTTTTCTTCTTCTTTTTTTTTTTTTTTTTTTTGAGACGGAGTCTCGCTCTGTCGCCCAGGCTGGAGTGTGGTGGCGCAATCTCAGCTCACTGCAAGCTCCGCCTCCTGGGTTCACGCCATTCTCCTGCCTCAGCCTCCTGGGTAGCTGGGACTACAGGCGCCCGCCACCGCGCCTGGCTAATTTTTTGTATTTTTAGTAGAGACGGGGTTTCACCATGGTCTCGATCTCCTGACCTTGTGATCCGCCCGCCTCGGCCTCCCAAAGTGCTGGGATTACAGGCGTGAGCCACCGCGCCCGGCTCTTTTTTTTTTTTTTTTTAAACAAGGTCTTGCTCTGTCACCCAGGCTACAGTGGTGTAGTGGTGCAATCATGGCTTACTGCAGCCTTGACCTTTTGGAGCTCAAGCAATCCTCCCATCTCAGCCTCTCAAGTAGCTGGGACTACAGGTGCATGCCACCATGCCTGGCTAATGTTTTTGTATTTTTTGTAGAGATGGGGTCGCACCATGTTGGCCAGGTTGGTCTCGAACTCCTGACCTCAATTGATCCACCTGTCTTGATCTCTCAAACTGCTGGGATTACAGGCATGAGTCACCACGTCCATCTAGAAATACCAAACTCTTACTGGACATAATTGTGAAGTAAAAAAGGCTGTTTTAAAACAAGTGGTAGAGTCTGCTGGATCACAAAGAGATCTTCACAGTGGATCTGACAACTTCATGGGTCATGGAGGAAACCCTGGAGGTGGTGTAGGGAACTCTGCTTGCAGTGGAAAATTCAGTGAAAGAAGAGGCCATGGTAGCGGAGGTGGTGGCAGCACAGGTAATTATGAAGGACATGATGGTAGATATAATAGATTTGAAGATGGTGGTAACAACGGTAGCAGATATGGTCCTGGTTATAGAATTAGAGGATATGGTGAACCGGGATATAGAAACCAAGGCAGAGGCCAGGCGCGGTGGCTTATGCCTGTAATCCCAGCACTTTGGGAGGCCAAGGCAGGCGGATCGTCTGAGGTCAGGAGTTCAAGACCAGCCTGGCCAACATGGTGAAACCCCGTCTCTACTAAAAATACAAAAATTAGCTGGGTATGGTGGTGGGCACCTGTAATCCCAGCTACTGGGTAGGCTGAGGCAGAATTGCTAGATCCCTGGAGGCGGAGGTAGCAGTGAGCCAAAATCACACCATTGTACTCCAGCCTGGAGACTGAGCGATGGAGAGAGCCTCCATCAAAAAGAAAAAAAAAAAAAAAAAGAAACCAAGGTAGAGGATATGGTTGTAGTGTTGGAAGATATGATAGTTACAACGAGGGAGAAAATTTTGGCACAACATTTATTTAAAATGTTCAAAAATTAAATATAATTAAATACAGTTAACAAAATCCAGTTAACAAAATCTTGTTAACAGTAGTGGCAGAGGGAATTATAATAATTTTGGAAATTATAGTGGACAACAGCAATCAAATTATAGAACCATGAAGTGGGGACTGTTTTGGTGGGAGAAGCTTGGGCAGTCCCTAGTGGGTGGCTATGAATCTGATGGTATAAGTGATAGACTTGGTAGTAGAAGGTTCTTAGCAGGAGAGAAAAGAGGAATTGTCAGAAAAGCTGCAGATTATTTTGAGATAGTTGTCCTAAATGTAATAGAAGAATTATAAAAATCTGCCACAAAGGAACAATGATCATCCATAGCTAGAAAAGTTTCTGCAGCTTAAACAGGAAACCCTTCTTGTTCAAGACTGTTAAAGCCACAGTTTGCAAAAAGTACAGTTAATAATACAGCTGGGCACAGTGGTTCACGCCTGTAATCCCGGCACTTTGGGAGGCCTAGGCAGGGAGATCACTTGAGGTCGGGAGTTCAAGACCAGCCTGGACAACATGGTGAAACCCTGTTGCTACTAAAAACACAAAAATTAGCAGGGTGTGGTGGCGCATGCCTGTAGTCTCAGCTACTCAGGAGGCTGAGGCAGGAGAATCGCTTGAACCTGGGAGGCAGAGGTTGCGGTGAGCTGAGATCGTGCCACTGCACTTCAGCCCGGTGACAGAACAAGACTCTGTTTAAAAAAAAAAAAAAATTAATGCAATCTAGTGTCAATTAGATGTACATTGCTGAGGTATTTTATCTATTGCAGATTTTTTCCCCTTTTTTATTGCATCAGGCATATTGCCCTGTAAATTGTGGTAGTGATACCAGGAATAAAATATTAAATAATTTTATTGGGAGCAGAGGACCGCCAAGTTGACTGAGGAGGGGTAAACTGGCCCAGGTTGGAAACAGAGCAGGTCAAACTTCTCATGCTGATTAGTAGTGGAGTCACACCTGTGAGTAGCCACTGCACTTTGTCCTGCGCAGCAAGACCCTGTCTCTAAAAAGAGCAAGGAATTTAAAGCTTAAAAAAAAAAAAAAAAAATTGCCGGGCGCGGTGGCTCAAGCCTGTAATCCCAGCACTTTGGGAGGCCGAGACGGGCGGATCACGAGGTCAGGAGATCGAGACCATCCTGGCTAACACGGTGAAACCCCGTCTCTACTAAAAAAATACAAAAACTAGCCAGGCGAGGTGGCGGGCGCCTGTAGTCCCAGCTACTCGGGAGGCTGAGGCTGGAGAATGGCGTGAACCCGGGAGGCGGAGCTTGCAGTGAGCTGAGATCGGGCCACTGCACTCCAGCCTGGGCGACAGAGCGAGACTCTGTCTCAAAAAAAAAAAAAAAAAAAAAAAATTGATGGCATCATTTTAAAAGGTCGACATTTATAATACTCTGGAAACTACAGCCTTTGTAATTACTTACAATAATGATTTAAATTCAAGATATCAGCATAAAAAGGTGCAAGGAGGTGTATGTTATGCAACATTATTTTAGGAGTATGTGAATAAAAACACATGAAGACCACAGTCATAGAGGAAAGAACACAGGCTTTGGAGTTTGGAGGCTTAGAGGCTGTTTCCTAGCTGTGTGTGCTAGGGGAAGTTACTCTGACTCTTCAGTTTCAGCCTCTGTGCTATTATTAAAATGGATTTAATAGTGGGGAGGATTAAGCCAAATAATACACATAAAAGAGGCTGAAATATGGTAGATAATAAATATTTTTCCTCCCTCCTTACAATACAGTAAGACGGTATTGATTCATCCACCCAACAGTAATTTTTAGCACCCATGTGTCAGTCACTATTCTAGGAGCTAGGGATCCAAGGTGAATGAAGCAAGCAGGGTCCCTGGAAGATGGATAAGGGTGGGCACATGGGGCTGGGCAAGGTGGCTCATGTCTGTAATCCCAGCACTTTGGGAGGCCGAGGCGGGTGGATCACGAGGTCAGGAGTTCAAGATCAGCCTGGCCAAGATGGTGAAACCCCATCTCTACTAAAAATACAAAAATTAGCCGGGCATGGTGGTGGTCGCCTGTAATCCCAGCTGCTTGGGAGGCTGAGGCAGAGAATTGCTTGAACCTGGGAGGCAGAGGTTGCAGTGAGCCAAGATAGTGCTACTGCACTCCAGCCTGGACGACAGAGCAAGATTCCATCTCAAAAAAAAAAAAAAAAAGAGTGAGCACAAGGAACTAGATTGCCTGGCTGGAATCCTCTCTTTACTAACTGGATAGTCATTGACAACTCACTTAACGTGTCTCAATTTTGTGGTCTGTATGACAGGGATAATAATAGCACCTTGAAGAGTTTGTGTGTTGAGTTGTTAAGGAGTCAGCACCATGCCTGGAACATGGTATGCACCCGGTACATGTGAGCTATTCATGTTATTCTTCACGAAGCTTCCATCTGACGTGGGGAGAAGGGGGTGAGAATATTTGTTTGCATCTTACCTGTAAAGAAACTGAGGTTCAGAGAGGTTAAGTAAACTGCCTCCTAAGTCAAATAGGAAGGGTGGAGGTGACACTTTGTCCTCTGTCCCATCAGACTTCACGGCCTGCACTATTTCTGCCATGCTGAGCCAGCTATTTCATGACAGTTCTTCTCTCTCTTTTTTTTTCAAATTGAGATGGAGTCTTGCTCTATTGACCAGGCTAGTGTGCAGTGGCATGATCTTGGCTCATTGCAACCTCTGCCGCTTGGGTTCAGACAATTCTTGTGACTCAGCCTCCTGAGTAACTGGGATTACAGGCGCCCACCACCACACCTGGCTAATTTTTTTGTACTTTTAGTAGAGACGGGGTTTCACCACACTGGCCAGGCTGTTCTTGAACTCCTGATCTCAGGTGATCCACCTGCCTCGGCCTCCCAAAGTGCTGGGATTACATGTGTGAGCCACTGCACCTGGCCGACAGTTATTCTCGAGGACATTTCCCATTGCAACATTCTATTGGTGGGAGAAGGAGTTTTTTTAAAAAAAAGTTTTCAATGGAGGACTTAGAAAAATCCAAAAACACAATTTATAAGCCCCCAGAGCTCTTCATGACCTCAGATCTGTACACTGAAAAGTCTAGTTTCTTTCCTTTTGGGTCAAACAGCATCTGTCAGATTGTCACAAGTCATCTAGAAGAATTCAGAATTAGACCCAGGAAACATGTAATGCATGGAGGTGGTGATTGTCTTACATTCAATATAATATAAACTGGTCTTTGCTTTAAGTTTTGAGGCTATGCCATGCTCCAGACACTTTCCTAAGTGATGAGGTTATCAGGTCAAATACAACAGTCTCTGCCTCTTTACAGTTAGTGCGGAGTTCCACACAGGAGACAAGAAACCTCAGTGTAATCCTAGATAGTGACAAAATGAGAAACCAGCAGGAGGAATCCTGAGAAGGAAGTGATTAATTTAGCTGTAAGCCAGGTGGGACCTCAGAGGAGTGACCTGTAAGCTGGACCATGAGGGATCAGCAGGCCCTCTTTAGCTTGATGTATTAGTCCATTCTTATGCTGCTAATAAACACATACCAGAGACTGGGTAATTTATAAAGGAAAGAGGTTTAATTGACTCACAGTTCAGCATGGCAAGGGAGGCCTCAGGAAACTTACAATCATGGCAGAAGGAGAAGCAAACACCTCCTTCGTCACATGGCGGCAGCAAGTAGAAGTGCAGAGCGAAGTCAGAGGAAAGCCCCTTCTAAAACCGTCAGATCTTGTGAGAATACATTCACTATCACAACAACAGCAACATGGGGGTAACTACCCCCATGATTCAATTACCTCCCACTGGGTCCCTTCTGTGACACTTGGGGATTATGGGAACTCCAATCAAGATGAGATCTGGGACTGGGTGTGGTGACTCACACTTATAATCCTAGCACTTTGGGAGGCCAAGGCGGGTGGATCACCTGAGGTCAGGAGTTCAAGACCAGCCTGGCCAACATTGTGAAATCCCATCTCTACTAAAAATACAAAAATTAGCCGGATATGATGACAGGTGCCTGTAATCCCAGCTACTCCGGATGCTGAGGCAGAATTGCTTGATCCCGGCGGGTGGAGGTTGCAGAGAGCCGAGAGCACGCCACTTCAGTCCATCCTGGGCGAAAGAGCAAAACTCCGTCTCAAAAAAAAAAAAAAAGGATGAGATTTGGGTAGGAACACAACCAAACCATATCACCAGAGAAGAGGAAGAAGAGGATCCTGGGCCTGAACAAATATCTGGAGGTCTGAAAAGGAAAGAGCTAGGCAGGAGGGGCTGGGATACTCTGGGTGGGAGGGAAGAACACTGTGGTGAGGCAAGAGGGTGAAGCTCCATGAAGGCAGGGATCCTTACTCACCCAGATACCTAAAATGGTGCCCGGCTAACACTTCGTAATTACTTGTTGGCTAATTGAGTGGTAAAATCCTACCTCTTCCCCCAGAGATTCTGTCTCAGTTGGTCTGGGATAGGGCTGTGGCACTGGTATATTTTAAAAGCTCTCCGGGTTATTCTGATGTACTTCCAGGTGTGGTACCACTGAACTAAATGAATGACCTGAACCCGTGGAGATGAGAAAAAAAAATTTTTTTTTGAGACGGGTTTTGCTCTGTCACCCAGGCTGAGTGCAGTGGTATGATCTCAGTTCACAGCAACCTTGGCCTCAGGTCTCAAGTGATTCTCCTGTCTTAGCCTCCTGTATAGCTGAGATAACAGGTCTGTGCCACCACACTTGGCTAATTTTTGTATTGTTTTTTTGTAGAGATGGGGTTTCACCATGTTGCCCAGGATGGTCTTAAACGCCTGGGCTCAAGTGATCTGCCTGACTTGGCCTCCCAAAGTGCTGTGATTACAGGTGAGAGCCACCGTGTCTAGCCAAGAAATTTTCTTTATAGTTTTCTATGGGTCAGAAGCCCTACTCCTTGAAAGGACCTCAGATGATGGTATGTGGTATTTTCCTATTTTATGGAGCTTAGGGGTGGGAATATAAACTGCCAAGGATTTGTTTGCTCTTGTCTTTAATCCCAGCATTTTGGGAGGACAAGGCAGGAGGCTTGCCTGAGACAAGCAGTTTGAGACCAGCCTGGGCAACATGAAGACACCCCCATCTCTACCAAAAAATATTAGCCAGGTATAACGGTGCATGCCTGTGGTCCCAGCTACTTGGGAGGCTGAGGTGGGAGGATCTGCTTGAACCTGGGAGGATGAGGCTGCAGTAAACAATGATCATGCTACTGCCCTTCCAGTCTGGGCAACAGAGAAAGATCCCGTCTCAAAAAAAAACCTGGTAAGTATAGTAAAATATTAATGGTAGAATCTAGCTAATGAGTATACAGTTGAGTATATAAATATTTTTCAACTGAGATATATTTTTAAATTTTTTCTTTTTCTTTTCATTTTTGAAACAGGGTCTCGCTCTGTAGCCCAGGCTGGAGTGCAATGGTACCGTTGAACTCCTGGGCTCAAGCCCTCCTGCTACCTCAGCCTCCCAAGTAGCTGGGACTACGGGAGCCTGCCACCACTCTTGCCTAATTTTAAAAAATTTTTTGTAGAAATGGGGTCTTGTTGGTCTTGAAATCCTGCCCTCAAGTAATCCTCCCACTTCTGCCTCCCAAAGCATTGGAATTGTAGGTATCAACTATCATGCCTGGCAGAAATTTTTCTTAATAACATGGGAAAAAAAATTAGCTTGAGCCAAGGATAAAACACACTAACTGAGTCTAAATGAGAAATTGTAGAAACCTGAGTGTCATTTAGACCAGCATTCTACAAGGAGGCAGAGAGAAGGAGCTAAGTTAATCACTTCCTTCTCAGGATTCCTCCTGCTGGTTTCTCATCTCGTCACTGTCTAGGATTACGCTGAGGTTTCTTGTCTCCTGTGTGGAACTCCGCACTAACTGTAAAGAGGCAGAGACTGTTGTATTTGACCTGATAACCTCATCACTTAGGAAAGTGTCTGAAGCATGGCCTAGCCTCAAAACTTAAAGCAAAGACCAGGTAGAAAGGCCAGTGTGGGGCCGGGCGCGGTGGCTCAAGCCTGTAATCCCAGCACTTTGGGAGGCCGAGACGGGCGGATCACGAGGTCAGGAGATCGAGACCATCCTGGCTAACACGGTGAAACCCCGTCTCTACTAAAAAAAAAAATACAAAAACTAGCCGGGCGAGGTGGCGGGCGCCTGTAGTCCCAGCTACTCCGGAGGCTGAGGCAGGAGAATGGCGTAAACCCGGGAGGCGGAGCTTGCAGTGAGCTGAGATCCGGCCACTGCACTCCAGTCCGGGCGACAGAGCGAGACTCCGCCTCAAAAAAAAAAAAAAAAAAAAAAAAAAGAAAGGCCAGTGTGCTGGGAACTCTATGTTGGTCTGCTTAGCTAGAGCAGAAATGGAAGACTCTGCTGACAGAGGCCAAGATACTGATTCAGCTGGGTTCAAGTGATCTTGGATAATTGGACTGATGTCTCTGCACCTTAGTTTCTTCATCTCTTAAATAGGAGTCACATTAACGTCACTGTAAGTACCAAACTCAAAGAGCTGTTGTGAGAATCAAATGATATATCAAATAGTTTTCAAAGACAGATAGAGGGACTTTCCAAGAGATATGATGGCACAGATGATTTGAAGGGAGTCAGTGTCTGGATTTCCATTTCCATATGTAATTCTGCTAGAAAGAATTAATCTGAGAAAATGCTGAGTGTTGAGGTGTTATGCCAGTTGTCCTTTTCTGCTCACCTTTCCTAATCACTCATACTCCATTTGGTAAAATAAAAAGGCATGCTTGTCCCTATCTTGTTCTGATACCTTGCATTACGTGTAAAAACTTCCAGGCCGGGCGCAGTGGCTCATACCTGTAATCCCAGTACTTTGGGAGGCTGAGGAGGGCGGATCACCTGAGGTTGGGAGTTTGAGACCGGCCTTTCCAACATTGAGAAACCCCGTCTCTACTAAAAATACAAAATTAGCCAGGCGTGGTGGCACATGCCTGTAATCCCAGCTACTCAGGAGGCTGAGGCAGGAGAACCGCTTGAACCTGGGAGGCAGAGGTCACAGTGAGCTGAGATCGCGCCGTTACACTCCAGCCTGGGCAGCAAGAGTGAAACTCCATCTCAAACAAACAAACAAACAAACAAACAAAAACTTCCAGGGCTCCAAAGAGATTATTGAAGATACTAGAAGAGGTGAAAGCTCTTTGAATGCGGGCAACATGCACTCCAAGCAGGGCTGGCATTTGTTTTTCTGATTTAACACATGCCCTGTGAAGGAAGAAGTATGGCCTCTGGAATGGACTATTTTGGCCCCTGTTGGAATGTTCTAAATTCAGTTACACTGTAGAGTGGGCTAGGGATAGGATGACAATTTTTGTTTAACAAACTCAGCCTTTCTATCCCCTGACAATTGTCGAAGAATCTATCACTTCTTCTGATAGGGGGCTTTTCGATAGCCAAAAACAAAACAAAACAAAACAAAACAAAACAAAAAGGGTGTGGGGAGTGGGAAAGATAGGTAAAAAATATTGAAGAGAATAACAATTTTTTTAGGAGCAAATTCTTAGCGGGGCTCTCTCTCCTCTCTTTCTCTCTCTCTCTCTGAATTCAGAAGTGAAATGGTTGTCATGGGGATGTGTCTTTTTTTTTTTTTTTGACACAGAGTCTCGCTCTGTCACTCAGGCTGGAGTGCTGTGGTGCAATTTCAGCTTACTGCAACCTCCACCTCCTGGGTTCAAGCGATTTCCAGCTAATTTTTGTATTTTTCGTAGCGACAGGACTTCACTATGTTGGCCAGGTTGGTCTCGAACTCCTGATCTCACATGATCTGCCTGCCTCAGCCTCCCAAAGTACTAGGATTACAGGTGTGAGTCACTGTGCTCCATGGAGATGTGTCTTAATCTGTTTATTTGAATAGAAAAATGTAGTCAGATCTTTACTGATCAAAAAAAGGTTTTACTTGGCCCCTTGGTTTGACAGTGAAGGCTGACTTTGCTAGTTAGTTAATAGGTAGACATTTTTCATAAATCAAATGAGCTAAAAATATAGCAGTGAGATTTTGAATAAAATATATTTAAATCATATGATGAGAGAGAAATGCTTTGCCAAAATTTTTATTACCCAAGGTATTTTGAAATTAATATTTTTGGCCGGGCGCAGTGGCTCATGCCTGTAATCCCAGCACTTTGGGAGGCCGAGGCAGGCGGATCATCTGAGGTCGGGAGTTCGAGACCAGCCTGACCAACATGGAGAAACCCTGTCTCTACTAAAAATACAAAAAATTAGCCAGGCATGGTGGCGCATGCCTGTAATCCCAGCTACTCAGGAGGGCTGAGGCAGAAGAATCGCTTGTATCTGGGAGGTACAGGTTGCAGTGAGCCAAGATGGCGCCACTGCACTCCAGCCTGGGCAACATGAGTGAAACTTGGTCTCCAAAAAAAAAAAAAAAAAAAAAAAGAGAAATTAATATTTTCATTTCCTAAACCTTTCTGAATATATCAGGTTAATCAAAATGTTTCTAGGTAGAAAAAAACAGGTGTAATTTAATAATCATTTGATAATTCTGGAGAGAGTCTTTTTGGCAAATGTTTCAGAAATTGAGAAAGTGAATGACTCTTATGACTGGACAGTGAACCCTTTTCTAAGTCAGGTGCTTTCTTTCTTTTTTTTTTTTTTTTTTTGAGACAGAGTCTTGCTCTGCCTCCCAGGCTGGAGTGCAGTGGCTGGATCTCAGCTCACTGCAAGCTCCGCCTCCTGGGTTTAGGCCATTCTCCTGCCTCAGCCTCCCGAGTAGCTGGGACTACAGGCGCCCGCCACCTCGCCCAGCTAGTTTTTTGTATTTTTTAGTAGAGACGGGGTTTCACTGGGTTAGCCAGGATGGTCTCGATCTCCTGACCTGGTGATCCGCCCGTCTCGGCCTCCCAAAGTGCTGGGATTACAGGCTTGAGCCACCGCACCC
>NW_022320324.1:0-21700 GCF_002776525.5 Piliocolobus tephrosceles
AGGGATACAGGTATGGATAATACTATGGTCTGAATGTTCATGCCCCCCTTCAAGTATATATATTGAAATCTTAACTTCCTAGATGATGGTATTAAGAGATGGGGCTTTTGGGAGGCGATTAGGTTATGAGGGCAGAGCCCTTTTGAGTGGGATTAGTGCCCTTATGAAAGATGCCTGAGGAAGCTTGTTTACATCTTCCACCACAGGAAGACACACTTAGAAGGTGCTATCTATGAACCAGGAAACTGGCATTCACAGACACCAATTCTGCTGGGCTGTGACCTTGGACTTCCAAGACTTCAGAACTATGAGAAATACATTTCTGTTATTTATAAGTCGCCCAGTCTATGGTATTTTGTTATAGCAGCCCTAATGGACTAAGACAAATAGGTTTAAAGAAATCAGTTTTCAGATCCGGAGCTTCCATATGTGCTGGTCCTAAATTGATCTGCCTGAGAAAGTGTACTGAGGGAGATGCAGGTCCTTTGTTCCTACCTTCCTACCCACCTACTACTTCAAACAAAGAGAGATGTGCACTCCATCCATCTTAAGCTTACTTTGGTGCATTGCTCTGGGGTAAAAATATCCAAACAAAGAGGCAATTAGAAATATTGATGATGGTGTTGAGAACTGAGTACCTCTAATAACTGGGTATCAATGCCTTTTTGTAAGTCAGATGGTTTCTAATATTTTGTTTTCAACAAAACTGAAGGAGATCCTAATTAAGGTTGACAGTAGATAGATCAGTAAAATCATTTTCGGTGACGTATAACTATGTGATTCTTTTTTTTTTTTTTTTTTGGAGATAAGTCTCACTCTGTCGCCCAAGCTGGAGTGCAGTGGCGTGATCTCGGCTCACTGCAACCTCCGCCTCCCGGGTTCAAGCAATTCTCTTGCCTCAGCCTCCTGAGTGGCTGGGATTACAGGTGCCCGCCACCACGCCCAGCTAATTTTTGTATTTTTAGTAGAGATGGAGTTTCACCATGTTGGCCAGGATGGTCTCAATCTCTTGACCTCGTGATCTGCCCCACCTTGGCCTCCCAAAGTGCTGGGATTACAAGCTTGAGCCACTGTGCCCGGCCAACTATGTGATTCTTTTATTTATTTATTTATTTATTTATTTATTTATTTATTTATTTATTATACTTTAAGTTCCAGGGTATATGTGCACAATGTTCAGGTTTGTTACATAGGTATACTTGTTGGTTTGCTGTACTCATTAACTTGATATTTACATTAGATATTTCTCCTAATGCTATCCCTCCTCCAATCCCCCACTCCATGACAGGCCCCCATGTGTGATGTTCTCCACCCTGTGTCCGAGTGTTCTCATTGTTCAGTTCCCACCTATGAGTGAGAACATGTAGTGTTTGGTTTTCTGTGCTTGTGATAGTTTGCTCAGAATGATGGTTTCCAACTTCATCTATGTCCCTACAAAGGACATGAACTCATCCTTTTTATGGCTGCATAGTATTCCATGGTGTATATGTGTCACATTTTCTTAATCCAGTCTATCACTCATGGACATTTGGGTTGGTTCCAAGTCTTTGCTATTGTGAATAGTGCCACAATAAACATATGTGTGCATGTGTCTTTATAGTAGCATGATTTATAATCCTTTGGGGATATATGCAGTAATGGGATCACTGGGTCAAATCATAATTCTAGTTCTAGATCCTTGAGGAATCACCACACTGTCTTCCACAATGGTTGAACTAGTTTACACTCCCACCAACAGTGTAAAAGCATTCCCATTTCTCCACATCCTCTCCAGCATCTGTTGTTTCCTTTTTAATGATCGTCATTCTAACTGGTGTGATATGGTATCTCGTTGTGGTTTTGATTTGCATTTCTCTGATGGCCAGTGATGATGAGCATTTTTTTCAGGTGTCTGTTGGCTGCATAAATGTCTTCTTTTGAGAAGTGTCTGTTCCTATCTTTTGCCCACTTTTTGATGGGGTTGTTTGATTTTTTCTTGTAAATTTGTTTAAGTTCTTTGTAGATTCTGGATATTAGCCCTTTGTCAGATGGGCAGATTGCAAAATTTTTCTCCCATTCTGTATGTTGCCTGTCCATTCTGATGGTAGTTTCTTTTGCTGTGCAGAAGGTCTTTCATTTAATTAGATCCCATTTGTCAATTTTGGCTTTTGTTGCCATTGCTTTTGGTGTTTCAGTCGTGAAGTCCTTGCCCATGCCTATGTCCTGAATGGTATTGCCTAGGTTTTCTTCTAGGGCTTTTATGGTTTTAGGTCTAACATTTAAGTCTTTAATCCATCTGAAATTAATTTTTGTATAAGACATGAGGAAGGGATCCAGATTCAGTTTTCTACATATGGCTAGCCAGTTTTCCCAGCACCATTTGTTAAATAGGAAATCCTTTCCCTATTTCTTGTTTTTGTCAGGTTTGTCAAAGATCAGATGGTTGTAGATGTATGGTGTCATTTCTGAGGCCTCTGCTCTGTTCCATTGGTCTATATCTCTGTTTTGGTACCAGTACCATGCTGTTTTAGTTACTGTATCCTTGTAGTATAGTTTGAAGTCAGGTAGTGTGATGTCTCCAGCTTTGTTCTTTTTGCTTAGGATTGTCTTGGCTGTGTGGGCTCTTTTTTGGTTCCATATGAACTTTAAAGTAGTTTTTTTTTTCCAATTCTGTGAAGAAAGTCGTTGGTAGCTTGATGGGGATGGTGTTGAATCTATAAATTACCTTGGGCAATATGGCTATTTTCACGATATTGATTCTTCCTATCCATGAACATAGAATGTTCTTCCATTTGTGTGTATCCTCTTTTATTTCATTGAGCAGTGGTTTGTAGTTCTCCTTGAAGAGGTCCTTTGCATTCCTTATAAGTTGGATTCCTAGGTATTTTATTTTCTTTGTAGCAATCGTGAATGTGCGTTCACTCATCATTTGGCTCTCTGTTTGTCTGTTATTGGTGTATAGGAATGCTTGTGATTTTTGCACATTGATTTTGTATCCTGAGATTTTGTTGAAGTTGCTTATCAGCTTAAGGAGATTTTGAGCTGAGACAATGGGGTTTTCTAAAAATACAACCATGTCATCTGCAAACAGGGACAATTTGACTTCCTCTTTTCCTAATTGAATACCCTTTATTTCTTTCTCTTGCCAGATTGCCCTGGCCAGAACTTCCAACACTATGTTGAATAGGAGTGGTGAGAGAGGGCATCCCTGTCTTGTGCCAGTTTTCAAAGGGAATGCTTCCAGTTTTTGTCCATTCAGTATGATATTGGCTGTGGGTTTGTCATAAATAGCTCTTATTATTTTGAGATACATTCCATCAATACCTAGTTTATTGAGAGTTTTTAATATGAAGGACTGTTGAATTTTGTCTAAGGACTTTTCTGCATCTATTGAGATAATCATGTGGTTTTTGTCTTTGGTTCTGTTTATGTGATGGATTACATTTATTGATTTGCGTATGTTGAACCAGCTTTGCATCCCAGGGATGAAGCCAACTTGATTTTGGTGGATAAGCTTTTTGATGTGCTGTTGGATTCAGTTTGCCAGGATTTTATTGAGGATTTTCGCATCAATGTTCATCATTGGTCTAAAATTGTCTTTTTTTGTGGTGTCTCTGCCAGGCTTTGGTATCAGGATGATACTGGCCTCATAAAATGAGTTAGGGAGGATTCCCTCTTTTTCCTATTGATTGGAATAGTTTCAGAAGGAATGGTACCAGCTCCTCTTTGTACCTTTGGTAGAATTTTTCTGTGAATCTCTCTGGTCCTGGACTTTTTTTGGTTGGTAAGCTATTAATTATTGCCTCAATTTCAGAGCCTGTTATTGGTTCATTCAGCAATTCAACTCCTTCCTGGTTTAGTCTTGGGAGGGTATATGTGTTCAGGAATTTATCCATTTCTTCTAGATTTTCTAGTTTATTTGTGTAGAGGTGTTTACAGTATTCTCTAATGGTAGTTTGTATTTCTGTGGGATCAGTGGTGATATCCCCTTTATCATTTTTTTATTGCATCTATTTGATTCTTCTCTCTTTTCTTCTTAATTAGTTTTACTAGCGGTCTACCAATTTTGTTGATCTTTTCAAAAATCCAACTCCTAGATTCATTGATTTTTTTGAAGGGTTTTTTGTGTCTCTATCGCCTTCATTTCTGATCTTAGTTATTTCTTGTCTTCTGCTAACTTTTGAATTTGTTTGCTCTTGCTTCTCTAGTTATTTTAATTGTGATGTTAGGGTGTTGATTTTAGATCTTTCCTGCTTTCTCTTGTGGGCATTTAGTGCTATAAATTTCCCTCTACAGCCTGCTTTAAATATGTCCCAGAGATTCTGGTATGTTGTGTCTTTGTTCTCATTGGTTTCAAAGAACATCTTTATTTCTGCCTCCATTTCGTTATTTATCCAGTTGTCATTCAGGAACAGGTTGTTTGGTTTCCATGTAGTTGTCTGGTTTTGAGTGAGTTTCTTAATCCTGAGTTCTGATTTGATTGCACTATGGTCTGAGAGACAGTTTGTTGTGATTTCTGTTCTTTTACATTTGCTGAGGAGTGCTTTACTTCCAACTATGTGGTCAGTTTTGGAATAAGTATGATGTGGTGCTGAGAAGAATATATATTCTGTTGATTTGGGATGGAGAGTTCTGTAGATGTCTATTAGGTCTACTTGGTGCAGAGCTGAATTCTGGATATCCTTGCTAACCTTCTGTATCATTGATCTATCTAATATTAACATTGATTATCATTGATCTGTCTAATAATTATGAATCTGGGTACTCCTGTATTGGGTGCATATATATTTAGGATAGTTAGATCTTCTTGTTGAATTGATCCCTTAACCATTGTGTAATGGCCTTCTTTGTCTCTTTTGATCTTTGTTGGTTTAAAGTCTGTTTTATCTAGTTTAAAGACTAGAATTGCACTCCCTGCTTTTTTTGCTTTCCATTTGCTTGGTAGATCTTCCTCCATCCCTTTATTTTGAGCCTATGTATTTCTCTGCACATGAGATGGGTCTCCTGAATACAGCACACTGATGGGTTTTGACTCTTTATCCAATTTGCCAGTCTGTGTCTTTTAATTGGGCATTTAGCCCATTTACATTTAAGGTTAATATTGGTACGTGTGAATTTGATCCTTTCATTTTGATGTTAGCTGGTTATTTTGCCCATTAGTTGATGCAGTTTCTTCCTAGCATCAATGGTCTTTACAATTTGGCATGTTTTTGCAGTGGCTAGTACCAGTTGTTCCTTTCCATGTTTAGTGCTTTTTTCAGGAGCTCTTGTAAGGGAGGCTTGGTGGTGACAAAATCTCTCAGCATTTGCTTGTCTGTAAAGGATTTTATTTCTCCTTCACTTATGAAGCTTAGTTTGGCTGGATATGAAATTCTGGACTGAAAATTATTTTCTTTAAGAATGTTGAATATTGGCCCCCACTCTCTTTCGGCTTGTAGAGTTTCTGCCGAGAGATCCGCTGTTAGTCTGATGGGCTTCCCTTTGTGGGTAACCCGACCTTTCTCTCTGGCTGCCCTTAACATTTTTTCCTTCATTTCAACCGTGGTAAATCTGACAATTATGTGTCTTGGAGTTGCTCTTCTCAAGGAGTATCTTTGTGGTGTTCTCTGTATTTCCTGAATTTGAACGCTGGCCTGCCTTGCTAGGTTGGGGAAGTTTTCCTGGATAATATCCTGCAGAGTGTTTTCCAGCTTGGTTCCATTCTCCCCGTCACTTTCGGGTACACCAATCAAATGTAGATTTGGTCTTTACACATAGTCCCATATTTCTTGGAGGATTTGTTTGTTTCTTTTTACTCTTTTTCCTCTAAATTTCTCTTCTTACTTCATTTCATTCATTTGATCTTCAATCACTGACACCCTTTCTTCCACTTGATCGAATTGGCTACTGAAGCTTGTGCATGCGTCATGTAGTTCTCATGCTGTGGTTTTCAGCTCCATCAGGTCATTTAAGGTCTTCTCTATGCTGTTTATTCTGGTTAGTCATTTGTCTAATCTTTTTAAGGTTTTTAGCTTACTTACGATGGGTTCAAACATCCTCTTTAGCTCAGAGAAGTTTGTTATTACTGACCTTCTGAAGCCTACTTCTGACAACTCGTCAAAGTAATTCTCTGTCCAGCTTTGTTCCACTGCTGGTGAGGAGCTGCGATCCTTTGGAGGAGAATAGGTGCTCTGATTTTTAGAATTTTCAGCTTTTCTGCTCTGGTTTCTCATCTTTGTGGTTTTATCTACCTTAGGTCTTTGATGATGGTGACCTACAGATGGGGTTTTGGTGTGGATGTCCTTTATGTTGAGGTTGATGCTATTCCTTTTTGTTTGTTAGTTTTCCTCCTAACAGTCAAGTCCCTCAGCTGCAGATCTGTTGCGGTTTGATGGAAGTCCACTCCAGATCCTGTTTGCTGGGGTATCACCAGCAGAGGCTGCAGAGCAGCAAATATTGCAGAACAGCAAATATTGCTGCCTAATCCTTCCTCTGGAAACTTTGTCTCAGAGTGGCACCCAGTTGTATGAGGTGTCAGTCAGCCCCTACTGGGAGGTGTCTCCCAGTTAGGCTACACAGGGGCCAGGGACCCACTTTAGGCAGTCTGTCCGTTCTCTGAGCTCACATACCATGCTGGGAGAACCACTGCTCTCTTCAGAGCTGTCAGACAGGGATGTTTAAGTCTGCAGAAGTTTTTGCTGCCTTTTGTTCAGCTATGCCGTGCCCCTAGAGGTGGAGTCTATAGAGGCAGGTGGGCCTCGTTGAACTGCAGCGGGCTCCACCTAGTTCGAGCTTCCAGGACGCTTTGTTTGCCTACTCAAGCCTCAGTAATGCTGGACATCCCTTCCCGAGCCCAGTTGCTGCCTAGCAGTTCCATCTCGGACTATTGCACTAGCAGTGAGCAAGGCTTCATGGGCGTGGGACCCGCTGAGCCAGGCGCAGGTTATAATGTCCTGGTGTGATGTTTGCTAAGACCATTGGAAAAGCACAGTATTTAGGTGGCAGTATCCCAATTTTCCTGTTACAGTCTGTCACGGCTTCCCTTGGCTAGAAAATCCTTGGGCCCCTTGCGCTTCCCAGCTGAGGTGATGCCCTGCCTTGCTTTGGCTCACCCTCCATGAGCTGCACTCACTGTCCAACGAGTCCCAGTGAAATGAACATGGTACCTCAGTTGGAAATGCAGACATCACCTGTCGCTGGGAGCTGCAGACCAGAGCTGTTCCTATTTGACCATCTTGGAACGAACTCCATATTTTAAACCAACTATGTGATTCTTGACATACAACTCAGGAGTTCAAAAAACTGAGTGATGTTGCTATAATAAAACTCCTTTTATTCCTATCTTCTTATTTACATGAACAGTTTTCTTGACTGTTAATATCCATAGAAATAAAAAATAGGAATAGAATTGAAATATAATCTATTCTAGTAATAGTTAACAGTAACTCATAGATTCATGAATATGTTGAAAACAACAACAACAAAAACCAGCTCATTGAAAGATACATTTTCTACAAAATTTGCTTTTTTTCTGAGACAGGGTCTTGCTCTGTCTCCCAGGCTGGAGTGCAGTGATACAATCA
Source organism: Piliocolobus tephrosceles (assembly GCF_002776525.5). Classification (NCBI taxonomy): domain Eukaryota; kingdom Metazoa; phylum Chordata; class Mammalia; order Primates; family Cercopithecidae; genus Piliocolobus; species Piliocolobus tephrosceles. The sequence continues at coordinate 7,542 of NW_022320324.1, forward strand.
TAGCTCACAGTAGCCTCAAACTCCAGGGCTCAAGCAATCCTTCCGCTTCAGCCCCCTGAGTAGATGAAACCATAGAAGTGTGCCACTGCACCTGGCTAATTTTCAAAATTTTCTTGTAGAGATGAGATTTTGTCACTTTGCCCAGGCTGGTCTCAAACTCCTGAGCTCAAGTAATCCTGGTCTCAGCCTCCCAAAGTGCTGGGATTGCAGGCATGAGACACCAAGTCCAGCCCCAAAATTTGTGTTAATATGTAAAAACAAGTTATTAACATATATATATATACACGCACACACACATATATATATTTAAAAGAGCTATTATGTAAGAATGACCTCATGGATAAAATAAATCATGGTAGAATACAATTTTGAAGGAGAAGTGATAGAGAAATATGAGTCCAAGAAGAAAAGGGAATGATATCAAATGTTCAGGCAGGGCACGTGGCTCATGCCTGTAATCCCAGTACTTTGGGAGGGTGAGGCAGGCAGATCATCTAAGCCAGGAGTTCGAGACCAGCCTGGCCAACATGATGAAACCTCATCTCTTCTAAAAATATAAACATCAACTGGGCATGGTGGTGCACACCTGTCATCCCAGAAGACTGAGGCATGAGAATCTCTTAAACCCAGAAGGTGGAGGTTGCAGTGAGCCGAGACTGCACCACTGCACTGCAGCCTGGGCGCCAGAGTGAGACTGTGTCTCAAAAAATTAAAAGAAAAAGTTGGGGGACTATAGACCTGTTCATGTATTTTTTTTTTTTTTTAATGAATGATGTGCATACAAACTTACTTTTTGTTTTCTGGTTTTGTATCTTTTTTTGTTTGTTTCTGAGGCAGGGTCACGCTTTGTCACCCAGGCTGAAATGCAGTGGCACAACCATAGCTCATTGCAGCCTCGACCTCCTGGGCTCAAGCAATCTTCCTGCCTTAGCCTCCTGAGTGGCTATGAATACATGCACTATCATCGTATTAGTCAGGGTTCTCTAGAAGGACAGAATTAATGTGATGTATATATATATATATATGAATATATATAGAAATGTATATAAAGGAGTATATATATACACACACACACACACACATACACACACACACAGGAGATTAATAAGTATTAACTGACACGATTACAAGGTCCCACAATAGGCCATCTGCAGGCTAAGGAGCAAGGAGAGTCAGTCCAAGTTCCAAAACTGAAGAACTTGGAGTTCGATATTTGAGGGCAGGCAGCATCCAGAATGGGAGAAAGATGTAGGTGGGAGGCTAGGCCAGTGTAGCCTTTTCACGTCTTTCTGCCTACTTTATATTCGATGGCAGCTGATTAGATGGTGCACATCCAGATTAAGGGTGGGTCTGCCTTCCCCAGTCCACTGACTCAGATGTTAATCTGCTTTGGCAACACTCTCACAGATACACCTAGGATTAATACTTTGCATCCTTCAATCCAATCAAGTTGACACTCAGTATTAACCATCACAATCATGCCCAGCTAAATCCTTCCATCCCAGCTTCCCAAAACGCTAGGATTACGAGTGTGAGCAACTGTGCCCAGTTCACTATAAGTTTTAAACTTCTTTGAATATATCTTTAAAAGTGATGCGGCCCTTTCTTTCTGTCTCCTATTGAACCTAAGTTGGAAGAGGTGACTATGGTCTCAAAATGGAGGTAAAAACCACTACCTGATTACTCCCAGCCTGATACCAGCTACTGCCAGAGGACCAGGACCCAAAGGAATCAAAGCAGTTGAGAAAAGTGTTTATTGGTAGCTTGAGGTTTCAAACTGCAGATGGGGCCAGGTGCAGTGGCTCATGCCCATAATCCCAGTACTTTGGGAGGGCAAGATGGGATGATTGTTTGAGTCCAGGAGTTTGAGCCCAGCCTGGGCAACACGGTGAGGCCCTGTCCCTACAAAAATTGTTTAAAAATCAGCAGGGCATGGTAGTGTATGCCTATAGTTCCAGCTACTAGGGCAGCTGAGGTAGGAGGATCACTTGACCCCAGGAGTTCAAGGTTACAGTGACCATGACTGAGCCACTGCACTCCAGCCTAGACTATAGAATGAGACCCTGTCTCCAAAAAATAAAATAAAATAAAACTGCAGATGGTAGTTTAAGCGAACATTTGGAGAAATAGGGCATACTCATACATTGCAGGGTGATGAGCTCTCTCAAACAAAATGTTCCAGGGACTTTGATTTTCTGACTTACTCTTGTGTTGAAGATGCGGCAACACGTGATCACCACACCAACTTGACAGGTGTGTAGTAGATAGATCCAAAGAGAATTGTTTCTAGAGGAGATTCCTTAAAGCCTGGTGCTCATCTCACAGTGAAAAAATTTGGGGGCCTGTGCATGGTGGCTCACACCTATAATCCTAGCACTTTGGGAGGCCAAGGCAGGGGAATCACTTGAGTTCAGTAGTTGGAGACCAGCCTGGGCAACAGAGTAAGACCCCGTCTCTACAAAAAATACAAAAATTAGCTGGGCATGGTGGTGTGCACCTATAGTCCCAGCTTCTCGGGAGGCTGAAGTGGGAGGATCACTTGAGCCTGGGAGGGGGAGGTTGCAGTGAGTGGAGATCGTGTCACTGCACCCCAGCCTGGGCAACAGAGGGAGACCCTGTCAAAAAAGGAAAAAAATTGTGGATGGTGGTATTAAGAATATAATTTGAAAGACTATTTTGAAAATATGGGAAGACTGAAATTATAAAAGTTAAAGAAGACAGGAAGAATAGAAGAGAGGATTTGATTTTGTAAGTTTGATTATTATGATATGGTTGGTAAAACTATTGTTCAGAATATTGGTACAGTTGGTAAAACTATTGCTCAGAAATTCTTTTTTTTTTTTTTTAGATGGAGTCTCATTCTGTCACCCAGGCTGGAGTACAGTGGTACGATCTTGGCTCACTGCAAGCTCTGCCTCCCAGGTTCACGCCATTCTCCTGCCTCAGCCTCCCGAGTAGCTGGGACTACAGGCACCCGCCACCACGCCTGGATAATTTTTTGTATTTTTTAGTAGAGACGGGGTTTCACCGGGTTAGCCAGGATGGTCTCGATCTCCTGACCTTGTGATCCGCCTGCCTCGGCCTCCCAAAGTGCTGGGATTACAGGCGTGAGCCTCCGTGCCCAGCCGTGCTCAGAAATTCTTAACTCGGCCGGGCGCGGTGGCTCAAGCCTGTAATCCCAGCACTTTGGGAGGCCGAGACGGGCGGATCACGAGGTCAGGAGTTTGAGACCATCCTGGCTAACACGGTGAAACCCCGTCTCTACTGACAAATACAAAAAAAAGCTAGCTGGGCGAGGTGGCTGGCGCCTGTAGTCCCAGCTACTCGGGAGGCTGAGGCAGGAGAATGGCGTAAACCCGGGAGGCGGAGCTTGCAGTGAGCTGAGATCCGGCCACTGCACTCCAGCCCGGGCGACAGAGCAAGACTCCGTCTCAAAAAGAAAAAAAAGAAAAAGAAATTCTTAACTCGGCTGGGCGCTGTGACTGAGGCCTGTAATCCCAACACTTTGGGAGGCCGAGGTGGGAGGATTGCTTGAGCCCAAGACTTCAAGACCAGCTTGGCCAGCATCCTGAAACCCCGTCTCTAGTGATAATACAAAAATTAGCTGGGTGTGGTGGTGTGTGCCTGTAATCCCAGCTACTCAGTAGCCTGAGGCAGGAAAATTGCTTGAACCCAGGAGGGAGAGGTTGCAGTGAGCCTAGATGGCACCACTGCACTCCAGCCTGGATGACAGAGCAAGATTCAGTCTCAAAAAAATAAATAAATAAAATAAAATAAAGAAACAATAAACTCTTTTTTTCTTCTCTTTCTTTCCTTTCCCTCCCTCCCTGCTTCTTTCTTTCTTTCTTTCTTTCTTCATTCTTTCTTTTTGTTTCTTTCTCTCTTTCTTCTCTTTTTCTTCTTCTTTTTTTTTTTTTTTTTTTTGAGACGGAGTCTCGCTCTGTCGCCCAGGCTGGAGTGTGGTGGCGCAATCTCAGCTCACTGCAAGCTCCGCCTCCTGGGTTCACGCCATTCTCCTGCCTCAGCCTCCTGGGTAGCTGGGACTACAGGCGCCCGCCACCGCGCCTGGCTAATTTTTTGTATTTTTAGTAGAGACGGGGTTTCACCATGGTCTCGATCTCCTGACCTTGTGATCCGCCCGCCTCGGCCTCCCAAAGTGCTGGGATTACAGGCGTGAGCCACCGCGCCCGGCTCTTTTTTTTTTTTTTTTTAAACAAGGTCTTGCTCTGTCACCCAGGCTACAGTGGTGTAGTGGTGCAATCATGGCTTACTGCAGCCTTGACCTTTTGGAGCTCAAGCAATCCTCCCATCTCAGCCTCTCAAGTAGCTGGGACTACAGGTGCATGCCACCATGCCTGGCTAATGTTTTTGTATTTTTTGTAGAGATGGGGTCGCACCATGTTGGCCAGGTTGGTCTCGAACTCCTGACCTCAATTGATCCACCTGTCTTGATCTCTCAAACTGCTGGGATTACAGGCATGAGTCACCACGTCCATCTAGAAATACCAAACTCTTACTGGACATAATTGTGAAGTAAAAAAGGCTGTTTTAAAACAAGTGGTAGAGTCTGCTGGATCACAAAGAGATCTTCACAGTGGATCTGACAACTTCATGGGTCATGGAGGAAACCCTGGAGGTGGTGTAGGGAACTCTGCTTGCAGTGGAAAATTCAGTGAAAGAAGAGGCCATGGTAGCGGAGGTGGTGGCAGCACAGGTAATTATGAAGGACATGATGGTAGATATAATAGATTTGAAGATGGTGGTAACAACGGTAGCAGATATGGTCCTGGTTATAGAATTAGAGGATATGGTGAACCGGGATATAGAAACCAAGGCAGAGGCCAGGCGCGGTGGCTTATGCCTGTAATCCCAGCACTTTGGGAGGCCAAGGCAGGCGGATCGTCTGAGGTCAGGAGTTCAAGACCAGCCTGGCCAACATGGTGAAACCCCGTCTCTACTAAAAATACAAAAATTAGCTGGGTATGGTGGTGGGCACCTGTAATCCCAGCTACTGGGTAGGCTGAGGCAGAATTGCTAGATCCCTGGAGGCGGAGGTAGCAGTGAGCCAAAATCACACCATTGTACTCCAGCCTGGAGACTGAGCGATGGAGAGAGCCTCCATCAAAAAGAAAAAAAAAAAAAAAAAGAAACCAAGGTAGAGGATATGGTTGTAGTGTTGGAAGATATGATAGTTACAACGAGGGAGAAAATTTTGGCACAACATTTATTTAAAATGTTCAAAAATTAAATATAATTAAATACAGTTAACAAAATCCAGTTAACAAAATCTTGTTAACAGTAGTGGCAGAGGGAATTATAATAATTTTGGAAATTATAGTGGACAACAGCAATCAAATTATAGAACCATGAAGTGGGGACTGTTTTGGTGGGAGAAGCTTGGGCAGTCCCTAGTGGGTGGCTATGAATCTGATGGTATAAGTGATAGACTTGGTAGTAGAAGGTTCTTAGCAGGAGAGAAAAGAGGAATTGTCAGAAAAGCTGCAGATTATTTTGAGATAGTTGTCCTAAATGTAATAGAAGAATTATAAAAATCTGCCACAAAGGAACAATGATCATCCATAGCTAGAAAAGTTTCTGCAGCTTAAACAGGAAACCCTTCTTGTTCAAGACTGTTAAAGCCACAGTTTGCAAAAAGTACAGTTAATAATACAGCTGGGCACAGTGGTTCACGCCTGTAATCCCGGCACTTTGGGAGGCCTAGGCAGGGAGATCACTTGAGGTCGGGAGTTCAAGACCAGCCTGGACAACATGGTGAAACCCTGTTGCTACTAAAAACACAAAAATTAGCAGGGTGTGGTGGCGCATGCCTGTAGTCTCAGCTACTCAGGAGGCTGAGGCAGGAGAATCGCTTGAACCTGGGAGGCAGAGGTTGCGGTGAGCTGAGATCGTGCCACTGCACTTCAGCCCGGTGACAGAACAAGACTCTGTTTAAAAAAAAAAAAAAATTAATGCAATCTAGTGTCAATTAGATGTACATTGCTGAGGTATTTTATCTATTGCAGATTTTTTCCCCTTTTTTATTGCATCAGGCATATTGCCCTGTAAATTGTGGTAGTGATACCAGGAATAAAATATTAAATAATTTTATTGGGAGCAGAGGACCGCCAAGTTGACTGAGGAGGGGTAAACTGGCCCAGGTTGGAAACAGAGCAGGTCAAACTTCTCATGCTGATTAGTAGTGGAGTCACACCTGTGAGTAGCCACTGCACTTTGTCCTGCGCAGCAAGACCCTGTCTCTAAAAAGAGCAAGGAATTTAAAGCTTAAAAAAAAAAAAAAAAAATTGCCGGGCGCGGTGGCTCAAGCCTGTAATCCCAGCACTTTGGGAGGCCGAGACGGGCGGATCACGAGGTCAGGAGATCGAGACCATCCTGGCTAACACGGTGAAACCCCGTCTCTACTAAAAAAATACAAAAACTAGCCAGGCGAGGTGGCGGGCGCCTGTAGTCCCAGCTACTCGGGAGGCTGAGGCTGGAGAATGGCGTGAACCCGGGAGGCGGAGCTTGCAGTGAGCTGAGATCGGGCCACTGCACTCCAGCCTGGGCGACAGAGCGAGACTCTGTCTCAAAAAAAAAAAAAAAAAAAAAAAATTGATGGCATCATTTTAAAAGGTCGACATTTATAATACTCTGGAAACTACAGCCTTTGTAATTACTTACAATAATGATTTAAATTCAAGATATCAGCATAAAAAGGTGCAAGGAGGTGTATGTTATGCAACATTATTTTAGGAGTATGTGAATAAAAACACATGAAGACCACAGTCATAGAGGAAAGAACACAGGCTTTGGAGTTTGGAGGCTTAGAGGCTGTTTCCTAGCTGTGTGTGCTAGGGGAAGTTACTCTGACTCTTCAGTTTCAGCCTCTGTGCTATTATTAAAATGGATTTAATAGTGGGGAGGATTAAGCCAAATAATACACATAAAAGAGGCTGAAATATGGTAGATAATAAATATTTTTCCTCCCTCCTTACAATACAGTAAGACGGTATTGATTCATCCACCCAACAGTAATTTTTAGCACCCATGTGTCAGTCACTATTCTAGGAGCTAGGGATCCAAGGTGAATGAAGCAAGCAGGGTCCCTGGAAGATGGATAAGGGTGGGCACATGGGGCTGGGCAAGGTGGCTCATGTCTGTAATCCCAGCACTTTGGGAGGCCGAGGCGGGTGGATCACGAGGTCAGGAGTTCAAGATCAGCCTGGCCAAGATGGTGAAACCCCATCTCTACTAAAAATACAAAAATTAGCCGGGCATGGTGGTGGTCGCCTGTAATCCCAGCTGCTTGGGAGGCTGAGGCAGAGAATTGCTTGAACCTGGGAGGCAGAGGTTGCAGTGAGCCAAGATAGTGCTACTGCACTCCAGCCTGGACGACAGAGCAAGATTCCATCTCAAAAAAAAAAAAAAAAAGAGTGAGCACAAGGAACTAGATTGCCTGGCTGGAATCCTCTCTTTACTAACTGGATAGTCATTGACAACTCACTTAACGTGTCTCAATTTTGTGGTCTGTATGACAGGGATAATAATAGCACCTTGAAGAGTTTGTGTGTTGAGTTGTTAAGGAGTCAGCACCATGCCTGGAACATGGTATGCACCCGGTACATGTGAGCTATTCATGTTATTCTTCACGAAGCTTCCATCTGACGTGGGGAGAAGGGGGTGAGAATATTTGTTTGCATCTTACCTGTAAAGAAACTGAGGTTCAGAGAGGTTAAGTAAACTGCCTCCTAAGTCAAATAGGAAGGGTGGAGGTGACACTTTGTCCTCTGTCCCATCAGACTTCACGGCCTGCACTATTTCTGCCATGCTGAGCCAGCTATTTCATGACAGTTCTTCTCTCTCTTTTTTTTTCAAATTGAGATGGAGTCTTGCTCTATTGACCAGGCTAGTGTGCAGTGGCATGATCTTGGCTCATTGCAACCTCTGCCGCTTGGGTTCAGACAATTCTTGTGACTCAGCCTCCTGAGTAACTGGGATTACAGGCGCCCACCACCACACCTGGCTAATTTTTTTGTACTTTTAGTAGAGACGGGGTTTCACCACACTGGCCAGGCTGTTCTTGAACTCCTGATCTCAGGTGATCCACCTGCCTCGGCCTCCCAAAGTGCTGGGATTACATGTGTGAGCCACTGCACCTGGCCGACAGTTATTCTCGAGGACATTTCCCATTGCAACATTCTATTGGTGGGAGAAGGAGTTTTTTTAAAAAAAAGTTTTCAATGGAGGACTTAGAAAAATCCAAAAACACAATTTATAAGCCCCCAGAGCTCTTCATGACCTCAGATCTGTACACTGAAAAGTCTAGTTTCTTTCCTTTTGGGTCAAACAGCATCTGTCAGATTGTCACAAGTCATCTAGAAGAATTCAGAATTAGACCCAGGAAACATGTAATGCATGGAGGTGGTGATTGTCTTACATTCAATATAATATAAACTGGTCTTTGCTTTAAGTTTTGAGGCTATGCCATGCTCCAGACACTTTCCTAAGTGATGAGGTTATCAGGTCAAATACAACAGTCTCTGCCTCTTTACAGTTAGTGCGGAGTTCCACACAGGAGACAAGAAACCTCAGTGTAATCCTAGATAGTGACAAAATGAGAAACCAGCAGGAGGAATCCTGAGAAGGAAGTGATTAATTTAGCTGTAAGCCAGGTGGGACCTCAGAGGAGTGACCTGTAAGCTGGACCATGAGGGATCAGCAGGCCCTCTTTAGCTTGATGTATTAGTCCATTCTTATGCTGCTAATAAACACATACCAGAGACTGGGTAATTTATAAAGGAAAGAGGTTTAATTGACTCACAGTTCAGCATGGCAAGGGAGGCCTCAGGAAACTTACAATCATGGCAGAAGGAGAAGCAAACACCTCCTTCGTCACATGGCGGCAGCAAGTAGAAGTGCAGAGCGAAGTCAGAGGAAAGCCCCTTCTAAAACCGTCAGATCTTGTGAGAATACATTCACTATCACAACAACAGCAACATGGGGGTAACTACCCCCATGATTCAATTACCTCCCACTGGGTCCCTTCTGTGACACTTGGGGATTATGGGAACTCCAATCAAGATGAGATCTGGGACTGGGTGTGGTGACTCACACTTATAATCCTAGCACTTTGGGAGGCCAAGGCGGGTGGATCACCTGAGGTCAGGAGTTCAAGACCAGCCTGGCCAACATTGTGAAATCCCATCTCTACTAAAAATACAAAAATTAGCCGGATATGATGACAGGTGCCTGTAATCCCAGCTACTCCGGATGCTGAGGCAGAATTGCTTGATCCCGGCGGGTGGAGGTTGCAGAGAGCCGAGAGCACGCCACTTCAGTCCATCCTGGGCGAAAGAGAAAAACCCCGTCTAAAAAAAAAAAAAAAAGGATGAGATTTGGGTAGGAACACAACCAAACCATATCACCAGAGAAGAGGAAGAAGAGGATCCTGGGCCTGAACAAATATCTGGAGGTCTGAAAAGGAAAGAGCTAGGCAGGAGGGGCTGGGATACTCTGGGTGGGAGGGAAGAACACTGTGGTGAGGCAAGAGGGTGAAGCTCCATGAAGGCAGGGATCCTTACTCACCCAGATACCTAAAATGGTGCCCGGCTAACACTTCGTAATTACTTGTTGGCTAATTGAGTGGTAAAATCCTACCTCTTCCCCCAGAGATTCTGTCTCAGTTGGTCTGGGATAGGGCTGTGGCACTGGTATATTTTAAAAGCTCTCCGGGTTATTCTGATGTACTTCCAGGTGTGGTACCACTGAACTAAATGAATGACCTGAACCCGTGGAGATGAGAAAAAAAAATTTTTTTTTGAGACGGGTTTTGCTCTGTCACCCAGGCTGAGTGCAGTGGTATGATCTCAGTTCACAGCAACCTTGGCCTCAGGTCTCAAGTGATTCTCCTGTCTTAGCCTCCTGTATAGCTGAGATAACAGGTCTGTGCCACCACACTTGGCTAATTTTTGTATTGTTTTTTTGTAGAGATGGGGTTTCACCATGTTGCCCAGGATGGTCTTAAACGCCTGGGCTCAAGTGATCTGCCTGACTTGGCCTCCCAAAGTGCTGTGATTACAGGTGAGAGCCACCGTGTCTAGCCAAGAAATTTTCTTTATAGTTTTCTATGGGTCAGAAGCCCTACTCCTTGAAAGGACCTCAGATGATGGTATGTGGTATTTTCCTATTTTATGGAGCTTAGGGGTGGGAATATAAACTGCCAAGGATTTGTTTGCTCTTGTCTTTAATCCCAGCATTTTGGGAGGACAAGGCAGGAGGCTTGCCTGAGACAAGCAGTTTGAGACCAGCCTGGGCAACATGAAGACACCCCCATCTCTACCAAAAAATATTAGCCAGGTATAACGGTGCATGCCTGTGGTCCCAGCTACTTGGGAGGCTGAGGTGGGAGGATCTGCTTGAACCTGGGAGGATGAGGCTGCAGTAAACAATGATCATGCTACTGCCCTTCCAGTCTGGGCAACAGAGAAAGATCCCGTCTCAAAAAAAAACCTGGTAAGTATAGTAAAATATTAATGGTAGAATCTAGCTAATGAGTATACAGTTGAGTATATAAATATTTTTCAACTGAGATATATTTTTAAATTTTTTCTTTTTCTTTTCATTTTTGAAACAGGGTCTCGCTCTGTAGCCCAGGCTGGAGTGCAATGGTACCGTTGAACTCCTGGGCTCAAGCCCTCCTGCTACCTCAGCCTCCCAAGTAGCTGGGACTACGGGAGCCTGCCACCACTCTTGCCTAATTTTAAAAAATTTTTTGTAGAAATGGGGTCTTGTTGGTCTTGAAATCCTGCCCTCAAGTAATCCTCCCACTTCTGCCTCCCAAAGCATTGGAATTGTAGGTATCAACTATCATGCCTGGCAGAAATTTTTCTTAATAACATGGGAAAAAAAATTAGCTTGAGCCAAGGATAAAACACACTAACTGAGTCTAAATGAGAAATTGTAGAAACCTGAGTGTCATTTAGACCAGCATTCTACAAGGAGGCAGAGAGAAGGAGCTAAGTTAATCACTTCCTTCTCAGGATTCCTCCTGCTGGTTTCTCATCTCGTCACTGTCTAGGATTACGCTGAGGTTTCTTGTCTCCTGTGTGGAACTCCGCACTAACTGTAAAGAGGCAGAGACTGTTGTATTTGACCTGATAACCTCATCACTTAGGAAAGTGTCTGAAGCATGGCCTAGCCTCAAAACTTAAAGCAAAGACCAGGTAGAAAGGCCAGTGTGGGGCCGGGCGCGGTGGCTCAAGCCTGTAATCCCAGCACTTTGGGAGGCCGAGACGGGCGGATCACGAGGTCAGGAGATCGAGACCATCCTGGCTAACACGGTGAAACCCCGTCTCTACTAAAAAAAAAAATACAAAAACTAGCCGGGCGAGGTGGCGGGCGCCTGTAGTCCCAGCTACTCCGGAGGCTGAGGCAGGAGAATGGCGTAAACCCGGGAGGCGGAGCTTGCAGTGAGCTGAGATCCGGCCACTGCACTCCAGTCCGGGCGACAGAGCGAGACTCCGCCTCAAAAAAAAAAAAAAAAAAAAAAAAAAGAAAGGCCAGTGTGCTGGGAACTCTATGTTGGTCTGCTTAGCTAGAGCAGAAATGGAAGACTCTGCTGACAGAGGCCAAGATACTGATTCAGCTGGGTTCAAGTGATCTTGGATAATTGGACTGATGTCTCTGCACCTTAGTTTCTTCATCTCTTAAATAGGAGTCACATTAACGTCACTGTAAGTACCAAACTCAAAGAGCTGTTGTGAGAATCAAATGATATATCAAATAGTTTTCAAAGACAGATAGAGGGACTTTCCAAGAGATATGATGGCACAGATGATTTGAAGGGAGTCAGTGTCTGGATTTCCATTTCCATATGTAATTCTGCTAGAAAGAATTAATCTGAGAAAATGCTGAGTGTTGAGGTGTTATGCCAGTTGTCCTTTTCTGCTCACCTTTCCTAATCACTCATACTCCATTTGGTAAAATAAAAAGGCATGCTTGTCCCTATCTTGTTCTGATACCTTGCATTACGTGTAAAAACTTCCAGGCCGGGCGCAGTGGCTCATACCTGTAATCCCAGTACTTTGGGAGGCTGAGGAGGGCGGATCACCTGAGGTTGGGAGTTTGAGACCGGCCTTTCCAACATTGAGAAACCCCGTCTCTACTAAAAATACAAAATTAGCCAGGCGTGGTGGCACATGCCTGTAATCCCAGCTACTCAGGAGGCTGAGGCAGGAGAACCGCTTGAACCTGGGAGGCAGAGGTCACAGTGAGCTGAGATCGCGCCGTTACACTCCAGCCTGGGCAGCAAGAGTGAAACTCCATCTCAAACAAACAAACAAACAAACAAACAAAAACTTCCAGGGCTCCAAAGAGATTATTGAAGATACTAGAAGAGGTGAAAGCTCTTTGAATGCGGGCAACATGCACTCCAAGCAGGGCTGGCATTTGTTTTTCTGATTTAACACATGCCCTGTGAAGGAAGAAGTATGGCCTCTGGAATGGACTATTTTGGCCCCTGTTGGAATGTTCTAAATTCAGTTACACTGTAGAGTGGGCTAGGGATAGGATGACAATTTTTGTTTAACAAACTCAGCCTTTCTATCCCCTGACAATTGTCGAAGAATCTATCACTTCTTCTGATAGGGGGCTTTTCGATAGCCAAAAACAAAACAAAACAAAACAAAACAAAACAAAAAGGGTGTGGGGAGTGGGAAAGATAGGTAAAAAATATTGAAGAGAATAACAATTTTTTTAGGAGCAAATTCTTAGCGGGGCTCTCTCTCCTCTCTTTCTCTCTCTCTCTCTGAATTCAGAAGTGAAATGGTTGTCATGGGGATGTGTCTTTTTTTTTTTTTTTGACACAGAGTCTCGCTCTGTCACTCAGGCTGGAGTGCTGTGGTGCAATTTCAGCTTACTGCAACCTCCACCTCCTGGGTTCAAGCGATTTCCAGCTAATTTTTGTATTTTTCGTAGCGACAGGACTTCACTATGTTGGCCAGGTTGGTCTCGAACTCCTGATCTCACATGATCTGCCTGCCTCAGCCTCCCAAAGTACTAGGATTACAGGTGTGAGTCACTGTGCTCCATGGAGATGTGTCTTAATCTGTTTATTTGAATAGAAAAATGTAGTCAGATCTTTACTGATCAAAAAAAGGTTTTACTTGGCCCCTTGGTTTGACAGTGAAGGCTGACTTTGCTAGTTAGTTAATAGGTAGACATTTTTCATAAATCAAATGAGCTAAAAATATAGCAGTGAGATTTTGAATAAAATATATTTAAATCATATGATGAGAGAGAAATGCTTTGCCAAAATTTTTATTACCCAAGGTATTTTGAAATTAATATTTTTGGCCGGGCGCAGTGGCTCATGCCTGTAATCCCAGCACTTTGGGAGGCCGAGGCAGGCGGATCATCTGAGGTCGGGAGTTCGAGACCAGCCTGACCAACATGGAGAAACCCTGTCTCTACTAAAAATACAAAAAATTAGCCAGGCATGGTGGCGCATGCCTGTAATCCCAGCTACTCAGGAGGGCTGAGGCAGAAGAATCGCTTGTATCTGGGAGGTACAGGTTGCAGTGAGCCAAGATGGCGCCACTGCACTCCAGCCTGGGCAACATGAGTGAAACTTGGTCTCCAAAAAAAAAAAAAAAAAAAAAAAGAGAAATTAATATTTTCATTTCCTAAACCTTTCTGAATATATCAGGTTAATCAAAATGTTTCTAGGTAGAAAAAAACAGGTGTAATTTAATAATCATTTGATAATTCTGGAGAGAGTCTTTTTGGCAAATGTTTCAGAAATTGAGAAAGTGAATGACTCTTATGACTGGACAGTGAACCCTTTTCTAAGTCAGGTGCTTTCTTTCTTTTTTTTTTTTTTTTTTTGAGACAGAGTCTTGCTCTGCCTCCCAGGCTGGAGTGCAGTGGCTGGATCTCAGCTCACTGCAAGCTCCGCCTCCTGGGTTTAGGCCATTCTCCTGCCTCAGCCTCCCGAGTAGCTGGGACTACAGGCGCCCGCCACCTCGCCCAGCTAGTTTTTTGTATTTTTTAGTAGAGACGGGGTTTCACTGGGTTAGCCAGGATGGTCTCGATCTCCTGACCTGGTGATCCGCCCGTCTCGGCCTCCCAAAGTGCTGGGATTACAGGCTTGAGCCACCGCACCC
>NW_022320325.1:0-21699 GCF_002776525.5 Piliocolobus tephrosceles
GGGTGCGGTGGCTCAAGCCTGTAATCCCAGCACTTTGGGAGGCCGAGACGGGCGGATCACCAGGTCAGGAGATCGAGACCATCCTGGCTAACCCAGTGAAACCCCGTCTCTACTAAAAAATACAAAAAACTAGCTGGGCGAGGTGGCGGGCGCCTGTAGTCCCAGCTACTCGGGAGGCTGAGGCAGGAGAATGGCCTAAACCCAGGAGGCGGAGCTTGCAGTGAGCTGAGATCCAGCCACTGCACTCCAGCCTGGGAGGCAGAGCAAGACTCTGTCTCAAAAAAAAAAAAAAAAAAAGAAAGAAAGCACCTGACTTAGAAAAGGGTTCACTGTCCAGTCATAAGAGTCATTCACTTTCTCAATTTCTGAAACATTTGCCAAAAAGACTCTCTCCAGAATTATCAAATGATTATTAAATTACACCTGTTTTTTTCTACCTAGAAACATTTTGATTAACCTGATATATTCAGAAAGGTTTAGGAAATGAAAATATTAATTTCTCTTTTTTTTTTTTTTTTTTTTTTTGGAGACCAAGTTTCACTCATGTTGCCCAGGCTGGAGTGCAGTGGCGCCATCTTGGCTCACTGCAACCTGTACCTCCCAGATACAAGCGATTCTTCTGCCTCAGCCCTCCTGAGTAGCTGGGATTACAGGCATGCGCCACCATGCCTGGCTAATTTTTTGTATTTTTAGTAGAGACAGGGTTTCTCCATGTTGGTCAGGCTGGTCTCGAACTCCCGACCTCAGATGATCCGCCTGCCTCGGCCTCCCAAAGTGCTGGGATTACAGGCATGAGCCACTGCGCCCGGCCAAAAATATTAATTTCAAAATACCTTGGGTAATAAAAATTTTGGCAAAGCATTTCTCTCTCATCATATGATTTAAATATATTTTATTCAAAATCTCACTGCTATATTTTTAGCTCATTTGATTTATGAAAAATGTCTACCTATTAACTAACTAGCAAAGTCAGCCTTCACTGTCAAACCAAGGGGCCAAGTAAAACCTTTTTTTGATCAGTAAAGATCTGACTACATTTTTCTATTCAAATAAACAGATTAAGACACATCTCCATGGAGCACAGTGACTCACACCTGTAATCCTAGTACTTTGGGAGGCTGAGGCAGGCAGATCATGTGAGATCAGGAGTTCGAGACCAACCTGGCCAACATAGTGAAGTCCTGTCGCTACGAAAAATACAAAAATTAGCTGGAAATCGCTTGAACCCAGGAGGTGGAGGTTGCAGTAAGCTGAAATTGCACCACAGCACTCCAGCCTGAGTGACAGAGCGAGACTCTGTGTCAAAAAAAAAAAAAAAGACACATCCCCATGACAACCATTTCACTTCTGAATTCAGAGAGAGAGAGAGAAAGAGAGGAGAGAGAGCCCCGCTAAGAATTTGCTCCTAAAAAAATTGTTATTCTCTTCAATATTTTTTACCTATCTTTCCCACTCCCCACACCCTTTTTGTTTTGTTTTGTTTTGTTTTGTTTTGTTTTTGGCTATCGAAAAGCCCCCTATCAGAAGAAGTGATAGATTCTTCGACAATTGTCAGGGGATAGAAAGGCTGAGTTTGTTAAACAAAAATTGTCATCCTATCCCTAGCCCACTCTACAGTGTAACTGAATTTAGAACATTCCAACAGGGGCCAAAATAGTCCATTCCAGAGGCCATACTTCTTCCTTCACAGGGCATGTGTTAAATCAGAAAAACAAATGCCAGCCCTGCTTGGAGTGCATGTTGCCCGCATTCAAAGAGCTTTCACCTCTTCTAGTATCTTCAATAATCTCTTTGGAGCCCTGGAAGTTTTTGTTTGTTTGTTTGTTTGTTTGTTTGAGATGGAGTTTCACTCTTGCTGCCCAGGCTGGAGTGTAACGGCGCGATCTCAGCTCACTGTGACCTCTGCCTCCCAGGTTCAAGCGGTTCTCCTGCCTCAGCCTCCTGAGTAGCTGGGATTACAGGCATGTGCCACCACGCCTGGCTAATTTTGTATTTTTAGTAGAGACGGGGTTTCTCAATGTTGGAAAGGCCGGTCTCAAACTCCCAACCTCAGGTGATCCGCCCTCCTCAGCCTCCCAAAGTACTGGGATTACAGGTATGAGCCACTGCGCCCGGCCTGGAAGTTTTTACACGTAATGCAAGGTATCAGAACAAGATAGGGACAAGCATGCCTTTTTATTTTACCAAATGGAGTATGAGTGATTAGGAAAGGTGAGCAGAAAAGGACAACTGGCATAACACCTCAACACTCAGCATTTTCTCAGATTAATTCTTTCTAGCAGAATTACATATGGAAATGGAAATCCAGACACTGACTCCCTTCAAATCATCTGTGCCATCATATCTCTTGGAAAGTCCCTCTATCTGTCTTTGAAAACTATTTGATATATCATTTGATTCTCACAACAGCTCTTTGAGTTTGGTACTTACAGTGACGTTAATGTGACTCCTATTTAAGAGATGAAGAAACTAAGGTGCAGAGACATCAGTCCAATTATCCAAGATCACTTGAACCCAGCTGAATCAGTATCTTGGCCTCTGTCAGCAGAGTCTTCCATTTCTGCTCTAGCTAAGCAGACCAACATAGAGTTCCCAGCACACTGGCCTTTCTTTTTTTTTTTTTTTTTTTTTTTTTTGAGGCGGAGTCTCGCTCTGTCGCCCGGACTGGAGTGCAGTGGCCGGATCTCAGCTCACTGCAAGCTCCGCCTCCCGGGTTTACGCCATTCTCCTGCCTCAGCCTCCGGAGTAGCTGGGACTACAGGCGCCCGCCACCTCGCCCGGCTAGTTTTTGTATTTTTTTTTTTAGTAGAGACGGGGTTTCACCGTGTTAGCCAGGATGGTCTCGATCTCCTGACCTCGTGATCCGCCCGTCTCGGCCTCCCAAAGTGCTGGGATTACAGGCTTGAGCCACCGCGCCCGGCCCCACACTGGCCTTTCTACCTGGTCTTTGCTTTAAGTTTTGAGGCTAGGCCATGCTTCAGACACTTTCCTAAGTGATGAGGTTATCAGGTCAAATACAACAGTCTCTGCCTCTTTACAGTTAGTGCGGAGTTCCACACAGGAGACAAGAAACCTCAGCGTAATCCTAGACAGTGACGAGATGAGAAACCAGCAGGAGGAATCCTGAGAAGGAAGTGATTAACTTAGCTCCTTCTCTCTGCCTCCTTGTAGAATGCTGGTCTAAATGACACTCAGGTTTCTACAATTTCTCATTTAGACTCAGTTAGTGTGTTTTATCCTTGGCTCAAGCTAATTTTTTTTCCCATGTTATTAAGAAAAATTTCTGCCAGGCATGATAGTTGATACCTACAATTCCAATGCTTTGGGAGGCAGAAGTGGGAGGATTACTTGAGGGCAGGATTTCAAGACCAACAAGACCCCATTTCTACAAAAAATTTTTTAAAATTAGGCAAGAGTGGTGGCAGGCTCCCGTAGTCCCAGCTACTTGGGAGGCTGAGGTAGCAGGAGGGCTTGAGCCCAGGAGTTCAACGGTACCATTGCACTCCAGCCTGGGCTACAGAGCGAGACCCTGTTTCAAAAATGAAAAGAAAAAGAAAAAATTTAAAAATATATCTCAGTTGAAAAATATTTATATACTCAACTGTATACTCATTAGCTAGATTCTACCATTAATATTTTACTATACTTACCAGGTTTTTTTTTGAGACGGGATCTTTCTCTGTTGCCCAGACTGGAAGGGCAGTAGCATGATCATTGTTTACTGCAGCCTCATCCTCCCAGGTTCAAGCAGATCCTCCCACCTCAGCCTCCCAAGTAGCTGGGACCACAGGCATGCACCGTTATACCTGGCTAATATTTTTTGGTAGAGATGGGGGTGTCTTCATGTTGCCCAGGCTGGTCTCAAACTGCTTGTCTCAGGCAAGCCTCCTGCCTTGTCCTCCCAAAATGCTGGGATTAAAGACAAGAGCAAACAAATCCTTGGCAGTTTATATTCCCACCCCTAAGCTCCATAAAATAGGAAAATACCACATACCATCATCTGAGGTCCTTTCAAGGAGTAGGGCTTCTGACCCATAGAAAACTATAAAGAAAATTTCTTGGCTAGACACGGTGGCTCTCACCTGTAATCACAGCACTTTGGGAGGCCAAGTCAGGCAGATCACTTGAGCCCAGGCGTTTAAGACCATCCTGGGCAACATGGTGAAACCCCATCTCTACAAAAAAACAATACAAAAATTAGCCAAGTGTGGTGGCACAGACCTGTTATCTCAGCTATACAGGAGGCTAAGACAGGAGAATCACTTGAGACCTGAGGCCAAGGTTGCTGTGAACTGAGATCATACCACTGCACTCAGCCTGGGTGACAGAGCAAAACCCGTCTCAAAAAAAAATTTTTTTTTCTCATCTCCACGGGTTCAGGTCATTCATTTAGTTCAGTGGTACCACACCTGGAAGTACATCAGAATAACCCGGAGAGCTTTTAAAATATACCAGTGCCACAGCCCTATCCCAGACCAACTGAGACAGAATCTCTGGGGGAAGAGGTAGGATTTTACCACTCAATTAGCCAACAAGTAATTACGAAGTGTTAGCCGGGCACCATTTTAGGTATCTGGGTGAGTAAGGATCCCTGCCTTCATGGAGCTTCACCCTCTTGCCTCACCACAGTGTTCTTCCCTCCCACCCAGAGTATCCCAGCCCCTCCTGCCTAGCTCTTTCCTTTTCAGACCTCCAGATATTTGTTCAGGCCCAGGATCCTCTTCTTCCTCTTCTCTGGTGATATGGTTTGGTTGTGTTCCTACCCAAATCTCATCCTTTTTTTTTTTTTTTGAGACGGAGTTTTGCTCTTTCGCCCAGGATGGACTGAAGTGGCGTGCTCTCGGCTCTCTGCAACCTCCACCCGCCGGGATCAAGCAATTCTGCCTCAGCATCCGGAGTAGCTGGGATTACAGGCACCTGTCATCATATCCGGCTAATTTTTGTATTTTTAGTAGAGATGGGATTTCACAATGTTGGCCAGGCTGGTCTTGAACTCCTGACCTCAGGTGATCCACCCGCCTTGGCCTCCCAAAGTGCTAGGATTATAAGTGTGAGTCACCACACCCAGTCCCAGATCTCATCTTGATTGGAGTTCCCATAATCCCCAAGTGTCACAGAAGGGACCCAGTGGGAGGTAATTGAATCATGGGGGTAGTTACCCCCATGTTGCTGTTGTTGTGATAGTGAATGTATTCTCACAAGATCTGACGGTTTTAGAAGGGGCTTTCCTCTGACTTCGCTCTGCACTTCTACTTGCTGCCGCCATGTGACGAAGGAGGTGTTTGCTTCTCCTTCTGCCATGATTGTAAGTTTCCTGAGGCCTCCCTTGCCATGCTGAACTGTGAGTCAATTAAACCTCTTTCCTTTATAAATTACCCAGTCTCTGGTATGTGTTTATTAGCAGCATAAGAATGGACTAATACATCAAGCTAAAGAGGGCCTGCTGATCCCTCATGGTCCAGCTTACAGGTCACTCCTCTGAGGTCCCACCTGGCTTACAGCTAAATTAATCACTTCCTTCTCAGGATTCCTCCTGCTGGTTTCTCATTTTGTCACTATCTAGGATTACACTGAGGTTTCTTGTCTCCTGTGTGGAACTCCGCACTAACTGTAAAGAGGCAGAGACTGTTGTATTTGACCTGATAACCTCATCACTTAGGAAAGTGTCTGGAGCATGGCATAGCCTCAAAACTTAAAGCAAAGACCAGTTTATATTATATTGAATGTAAGACAATCACCACCTCCATGCATTACATGTTTCCTGGGTCTAATTCTGAATTCTTCTAGATGACTTGTGACAATCTGACAGATGCTGTTTGACCCAAAAGGAAAGAAACTAGACTTTTCAGTGTACAGATCTGAGGTCATGAAGAGCTCTGGGGGCTTATAAATTGTGTTTTTGGATTTTTCTAAGTCCTCCATTGAAAACTTTTTTTTAAAAAAACTCCTTCTCCCACCAATAGAATGTTGCAATGGGAAATGTCCTCGAGAATAACTGTCGGCCAGGTGCAGTGGCTCACACATGTAATCCCAGCACTTTGGGAGGCCGAGGCAGGTGGATCACCTGAGATCAGGAGTTCAAGAACAGCCTGGCCAGTGTGGTGAAACCCCGTCTCTACTAAAAGTACAAAAAAATTAGCCAGGTGTGGTGGTGGGCGCCTGTAATCCCAGTTACTCAGGAGGCTGAGTCACAAGAATTGTCTGAACCCAAGCGGCAGAGGTTGCAATGAGCCAAGATCATGCCACTGCACACTAGCCTGGTCAATAGAGCAAGACTCCATCTCAATTTGAAAAAAAAAGAGAGAGAAGAACTGTCATGAAATAGCTGGCTCAGCATGGCAGAAATAGTGCAGGCCGTGAAGTCTGATGGGACAGAGGACAAAGTGTCACCTCCACCCTTCCTATTTGACTTAGGAGGCAGTTTACTTAACCTCTCTGAACCTCAGTTTCTTTACAGGTAAGATGCAAACAAATATTCTCACCCCCTTCTCCCCACGTCAGATGGAAGCTTCGTGAAGAATAACATGAATAGCTCACATGTACCGGGTGCATACCATGTTCCAGGCATGGTGCTGACTCCTTAACAACTCAACACACAAACTCTTCAAGGTGCTATTATTATCCCTGTCATACAGACCACAAAATTGAGACACGTTAAGTGAGTTGTCAATGACTATCCAGTTAGTAAAGAGAGGATTCCAGCCAGGCAATCTAGTTCCTTGTGCTCACTCTTTTTTTTTTTTTTTTTGAGATGGAATCTTGCTCTGTCGTCCAGGCTGGAGTGCAGTAGCACTATCTTGGCTCACTGCAACCTCTGCCTCCCAGGTTCAAGCAATTCTCTGCCTCAGCCTCCCAAGCAGCTGGGATTACAGGCGACCACCACCATGCCCGGCTAATTTTTGTATTTTTAGTAGAGATGGGGTTTCACCATCTTGGCCAGGCTGATCTTGAACTCCTGACCTCGTGATCCACCCGCCTCGGCCTCCCAAAGTGCTGGGATTACAGACATGAGCCACCTTGCCCAGCCCCATGTGCCCACCCTTATCCATCTTCCAGGGACCCTGCTTGCTTCATTCACCTTGGATCCCTAGCTCCTAGAATAGTGACTGACACATGGGTGCTAAAAATTACTGTTGGGTGGATGAATCAATACCGTCTTACTGTATTGTAAGGAGGGAGGAAAAATATTTATTATCTACCATATTTCAGCCTCTTTTATGTGTATTATTTGGCTTAATCCTCCCCACTATTAAATCCATTTTAATAATAGCACAGAGGCTGAAACTGAAGAGTCAGAGTAACTTCCCCTAGCACACACAGCTAGGAAACAGCCTCTAAGCCTCCAAACTCCAAAGCCTGTGTTCTTTCCTCTATGACTGTGGTCTTCATGTGTTTTTATTCACATACTCCTAAAATAATGTTGCATAACATACACCTCCTTGCACCTTTTTATGCTGATATCTTGAATTTAAATCATTATTGTAAGTAATTACAAAGGCTGTAGTTTCCAGAGTATTATAAATGTCGACCTTTTAAAATGATGCCATCAATTTTTTTTTTTTTTTTTTTTTTTTGAGACAGAGTCTCGCTCTGTCGCCCAGGCTGGAGTGCAGTGGCCCGATCTCAGCTCACTGCAAGCTCCGCCTCCCGGGTTCACGCCATTCTCCAGCCTCAGCCTCCCGAGTAGCTGGGACTACAGGCGCCCGCCACCTCGCCTGGCTAGTTTTTGTATTTTTTTAGTAGAGACGGGGTTTCACCGTGTTAGCCAGGATGGTCTCGATCTCCTGACCTCGTGATCCGCCCGTCTCGGCCTCCCAAAGTGCTGGGATTACAGGCTTGAGCCACCGCGCCCGGCAATTTTTTTTTTTTTTTTTTAAGCTTTAAATTCCTTGCTCTTTTTAGAGACAGGGTCTTGCTGCGCAGGACAAAGTGCAGTGGCTACTCACAGGTGTGACTCCACTACTAATCAGCATGAGAAGTTTGACCTGCTCTGTTTCCAACCTGGGCCAGTTTACCCCTCCTCAGTCAACTTGGCGGTCCTCTGCTCCCAATAAAATTATTTAATATTTTATTCCTGGTATCACTACCACAATTTACAGGGCAATATGCCTGATGCAATAAAAAAGGGGAAAAAATCTGCAATAGATAAAATACCTCAGCAATGTACATCTAATTGACACTAGATTGCATTAATTTTTTTTTTTTTTTAAACAGAGTCTTGTTCTGTCACCGGGCTGAAGTGCAGTGGCACGATCTCAGCTCACCGCAACCTCTGCCTCCCAGGTTCAAGCGATTCTCCTGCCTCAGCCTCCTGAGTAGCTGAGACTACAGGCATGCGCCACCACACCCTGCTAATTTTTGTGTTTTTAGTAGCAACAGGGTTTCACCATGTTGTCCAGGCTGGTCTTGAACTCCCGACCTCAAGTGATCTCCCTGCCTAGGCCTCCCAAAGTGCCGGGATTACAGGCGTGAACCACTGTGCCCAGCTGTATTATTAACTGTACTTTTTGCAAACTGTGGCTTTAACAGTCTTGAACAAGAAGGGTTTCCTGTTTAAGCTGCAGAAACTTTTCTAGCTATGGATGATCATTGTTCCTTTGTGGCAGATTTTTATAATTCTTCTATTACATTTAGGACAACTATCTCAAAATAATCTGCAGCTTTTCTGACAATTCCTCTTTTCTCTCCTGCTAAGAACCTTCTACTACCAAGTCTATCACTTATACCATCAGATTCATAGCCACCCACTAGGGACTGCCCAAGCTTCTCCCACCAAAACAGTCCCCACTTCATGGTTCTATAATTTGATTGCTGTTGTCCACTATAATTTCCAAAATTATTATAATTCCCTCTGCCACTACTGTTAACAAGATTTTGTTAACTGGATTTTGTTAACTGTATTTAATTATATTTAATTTTTGAACATTTTAAATAAATGTTGTGCCAAAATTTTCTCCCTCGTTGTAACTATCATATCTTCCAACACTACAACCATATCCTCTACCTTGGTTTCTTTTTTTTTTTTTTTTTCTTTTTGATGGAGGCTCTCTCCATCGCTCAGTCTCCAGGCTGGAGTACAATGGTGTGATTTTGGCTCACTGCTACCTCCGCCTCCAGGGATCTAGCAATTCTGCCTCAGCCTACCCAGTAGCTGGGATTACAGGTGCCCACCACCATACCCAGCTAATTTTTGTATTTTTAGTAGAGACGGGGTTTCACCATGTTGGCCAGGCTGGTCTTGAACTCCTGACCTCAGACGATCCGCCTGCCTTGGCCTCCCAAAGTGCTGGGATTACAGGCATAAGCCACCGCGCCTGGCCTCTGCCTTGGTTTCTATATCCCGGTTCACCATATCCTCTAATTCTATAACCAGGACCATATCTGCTACCGTTGTTACCACCATCTTCAAATCTATTATATCTACCATCATGTCCTTCATAATTACCTGTGCTGCCACCACCTCCGCTACCATGGCCTCTTCTTTCACTGAATTTTCCACTGCAAGCAGAGTTCCCTACACCACCTCCAGGGTTTCCTCCATGACCCATGAAGTTGTCAGATCCACTGTGAAGATCTCTTTGTGATCCAGCAGACTCTACCACTTGTTTTAAAACAGCCTTTTTTACTTCACAATTATGTCCAGTAAGAGTTTGGTATTTCTAGATGGACGTGGTGACTCATGCCTGTAATCCCAGCAGTTTGAGAGATCAAGACAGGTGGATCAATTGAGGTCAGGAGTTCGAGACCAACCTGGCCAACATGGTGCGACCCCATCTCTACAAAAAATACAAAAACATTAGCCAGGCATGGTGGCATGCACCTGTAGTCCCAGCTACTTGAGAGGCTGAGATGGGAGGATTGCTTGAGCTCCAAAAGGTCAAGGCTGCAGTAAGCCATGATTGCACCACTACACCACTGTAGCCTGGGTGACAGAGCAAGACCTTGTTTAAAAAAAAAAAAAAAAAGAGCCGGGCGCGGTGGCTCACGCCTGTAATCCCAGCACTTTGGGAGGCCGAGGCGGGCGGATCACAAGGTCAGGAGATCGAGACCATGGTGAAACCCCGTCTCTACTAAAAATACAAAAAATTAGCCAGGCGCGGTGGCGGGCGCCTGTAGTCCCAGCTACCCAGGAGGCTGAGGCAGGAGAATGGCGTGAACCCAGGAGGCGGAGCTTGCAGTGAGCTGAGATTGCGCCACCACACTCCAGCCTGGGCGACAGAGCGAGACTCCGTCTCAAAAAAAAAAAAAAAAAAAAGAAGAAGAAAAAGAGAAGAAAGAGAGAAAGAAACAAAAAGAAAGAATGAAGAAAGAAAGAAAGAAAGAAAGAAGCAGGGAGGGAGGGAAAGGAAAGAAAGAGAAGAAAAAAAGAGTTTATTGTTTCTTTATTTTATTTTATTTATTTATTTTTTTGAGACTGAATCTTGCTCTGTCATCCAGGCTGGAGTGCAGTGGTGCCATCTAGGCTCACTGCAACCTCTCCCTCCTGGGTTCAAGCAATTTTCCTGCCTCAGGCTACTGAGTAGCTGGGATTACAGGCACACACCACCACACCCAGCTAATTTTTGTATTATCACTAGAGACGGGGTTTCAGGATGCTGGCCAAGCTGGTCTTGAAGTCTTGGGCTCAAGCAATCCTCCCACCTCGGCCTCCCAAAGTGTTGGGATTACAGGCCTCAGTCACAGCGCCCAGCCGAGTTAAGAATTTCTTTTTCTTTTTTTTCTTTTTGAGACGGAGTCTTGCTCTGTCGCCCGGGCTGGAGTGCAGTGGCCGGATCTCAGCTCACTGCAAGCTCCGCCTCCCGGGTTTACGCCATTCTCCTGCCTCAGCCTCCCGAGTAGCTGGGACTACAGGCGCCAGCCACCTCGCCCAGCTAGCTTTTTTTTGTATTTGTCAGTAGAGACGGGGTTTCACCGTGTTAGCCAGGATGGTCTCAAACTCCTGACCTCGTGATCCGCCCGTCTCGGCCTCCCAAAGTGCTGGGATTACAGGCTTGAGCCACCGCGCCCGGCCGAGTTAAGAATTTCTGAGCACGGCTGGGCACGGAGGCTCACGCCTGTAATCCCAGCACTTTGGGAGGCCGAGGCAGGCGGATCACAAGGTCAGGAGATCGAGACCATCCTGGCTAACCCGGTGAAACCCCGTCTCTACTAAAAAATACAAAAAATTATCCAGGCGTGGTGGCGGGTGCCTGTAGTCCCAGCTACTCGGGAGGCTGAGGCAGGAGAATGGCGTGAACCTGGGAGGCAGAGCTTGCAGTGAGCCAAGATCGTACCACTGTACTCCAGCCTGGGTGACAGAATGAGACTCCATCTAAAAAAAAAAAAAAAGAATTTCTGAGCAATAGTTTTACCAACTGTACCAATATTCTGAACAATAGTTTTACCAACCATATCATAATAATCAAACTTACAAAATCAAATCCTCTCTTCTATTCTTCCTGTCTTCTTTAACTTTTATAATTTCAGTCTTCCCATATTTTCAAAATAGTCTTTCAAATTATATTCTTAATACCACCATCCACAATTTTTTTCCTTTTTTGACAGGGTCTCCCTCTGTTGCCCAGGCTGGGGTGCAGTGACACGATCTCCACTCACTGCAACCTCCCCCTCCCAGGCTCAAGTGATCCTCCCACTTCAGCCTCCCGAGAAGCTGGGACTATAGGTGCACACCACCATGCCCAGCTAATTTTTGTATTTTTTGTAGAGACGGGGTCTTACTCTGTTGCCCAGGCTGGTCTCCAACTACTGAACTCAAGTGATTCCCCTGCCTTGGCCTCCCAAAGTGCTAGGATTATAGGTGTGAGCCACCATGCACAGGCCCCCAAATTTTTTCACTGTGAGATGAGCACCAGGCTTTAAGGAATCTCCTCTAGAAACAATTCTCTTTGGATCTATCTACTACACACCTGTCAAGTTGGTGTGGTGATCACGTGTTGCCGCATCTTCAACACAAGAGTAAGTCAGAAAATCAAAGTCCCTGGAACATTTTGTTTGAGAGAGCTCATCACCCTGCAATGTATGAGTATGCCCTATTTCTCCAAATGTTCGCTTAAACTACCATCTGCAGTTTTATTTTATTTTATTTTTTGGAGACAGGGTCTCATTCTATAGTCTAGGCTGGAGTGCAGTGGCTCAGTCATGGTCACTGTAACCTTGAACTCCTGGGGTCAAGTGATCCTCCTACCTCAGCTGCCCTAGTAGCTGGAACTATAGGCATACACTACCATGCCCTGCTGATTTTTAAACAATTTTTGTAGGGACAGGGCCTCACCGTGTTGCCCAGGCTGGGCTCAAACTCCTGGACTCAAACAATCATCCCATCTTGCCCTCCCAAAGTACTGGGATTATGGGCATGAGCCACTGCACCTGGCCCCATCTGCAGTTTGAAACCTCAAGCTACCAATAAACACTTTTCTCAACTGCTTTGATTCCTTTGGGTCCTGGTCCTCTGGCAGTAGCTGGTATCAGGCTGGGAGTAATCAGGTAGTGGTTTTTACCTCCATTTTGAGACCATAGTCACCTCTTCCAACTTAGGTTCAATAGGAGACAGAAAGAAAGGGCCGCATCACTTTTAAAGATATATTCAAAGAAGTTTAAAACTTATAGTGAACTGGGCACAGTTGCTCACACTCGTAATCCTAGCGTTTTGGGAAGCTGGGATGGAAGGATTTAGCTGGGCATGATTGTGATGGTTAATACTGAGTGTCAACTTGATTGGATTGAAGGATGCAAAGTATTAATCCTAGGTGTATCTGTGAGAGTGTTGCCAAAGCAGATTAACATCTGAGTCAGTGGACTGGGGAAGGCAGACCCACCCTTAATCTGGATGTGCACCATCTAATCAGCTGCCATCGAATATAAAGTAGGCAGAAAGACGTGAAAAGGCTACACTGGCCTAGCCTCCCACCTACATCTTTCTCCCATTCTGGATGCTGCCTGCCCTCAAATATCGAACTCCAAGTTCTTCAGTTTTGGAACTTGGACTGACTCTCCTTGCTCCTTAGCCTGCAGATGGCCTATTGTGGGACCTTGTAATCGTGTCAGTTAATACTTATTAATCTCCTGTGTGTGTGTGTATGTGTGTGTGTGTGTGTGTATATATATACTCCTTTATATACATTTCTATATATATTCATATATATATATATATACATCACATTAATTCTGTCCTTCTAGAGAACCCTGACTAATACGATGATAGTGCATGTATTCATAGCCACTCAGGAGGCTAAGGCAGGAAGATTGCTTGAGCCCAGGAGGTCGAGGCTGCAATGAGCTATGGTTGTGCCACTGCATTTCAGCCTGGGTGACAAAGCGTGACCCTGCCTCAGAAACAAACAAAAAAAGATACAAAACCAGAAAACAAAAAGTAAGTTTGTATGCACATCATTCATTAAAAAAAAAAAAAAATACATGAACAGGTCTATAGTCCCCCAACTTTTTCTTTTAATTTTTTGAGACACAGTCTCACTCTGGCGCCCAGGCTGCAGTGCAGTGGTGCAGTCTCGGCTCACTGCAACCTCCACCTTCTGGGTTTAAGAGATTCTCATGCCTCAGTCTTCTGGGATGACAGGTGTGCACCACCATGCCCAGTTGATGTTTATATTTTTAGAAGAGATGAGGTTTCATCATGTTGGCCAGGCTGGTCTCGAACTCCTGGCTTAGATGATCTGCCTGCCTCACCCTCCCAAAGTACTGGGATTACAGGCATGAGCCACGTGCCCTGCCTGAACATTTGATATCATTCCCTTTTCTTCTTGGACTCATATTTCTCTATCACTTCTCCTTCAAAATTGTATTCTACCATGATTTATTTTATCCATGAGGTCATTCTTACATAATAGCTCTTTTAAATATATATATGTGTGTGTGCGTGTATATATATATATGTTAATAACTTGTTTTTACATATTAACACAAATTTTGGGGCTGGACTTGGTGTCTCATGCCTGCAATCCCAGCACTTTGGGAGGCTGAGACCAGGATTACTTGAGCTCAGGAGTTTGAGACCAGCCTGGGCAAAGTGACAAAATCTCATCTCTACAAGAAAATTTTGAAAATTAGCCAGGTGCAGTGGCACACTTCTATGGTTTCATCTACTCAGGGGGCTGAAGCGGAAGGATTGCTTGAGCCCTGGAGTTTGAGGCTACTGTGAGCTATGATTGTATCACTGCACTCCAGCCTGGGAGACAGAGCAAGACCCTGTCTCAGAAAAAAAGCAAATTTTGTAGAAAATGTATCTTTCAATGAGCTGGTTTTTGTTGTTGTTGTTTTCAACATATTCATGAATCTATGAGTTACTGTTAACTATTACTAGAATAGATTATATTTCAATTCTATTCCTATTTTTTATTTCTATGGATATTAACAGTCAAGAAAACTGTTCATGTAAATAAGAAGATAGGAATAAAAGGAGTTTTATTATAGCAACATCACTCAGTTTTTTGAACTCCTGAGTTGTATGTCAAGAATCACATAGTTGGTTTAAAATATGGAGTTCGTTCCAAGATGGTCAAATAGGAACAGCTCTGGTCTGCAGCTCCCAGCGACAGGTGATGTCTGCATTTCCAACTGAGGTACCATGTTCATTTCACTGGGACTCGTTGGACAGTGAGTGCAGCTCATGGAGGGTGAGCCAAAGCAAGGCAGGGCATCACCTCAGCTGGGAAGCGCAAGGGGCCCAAGGATTTTCTAGCCAAGGGAAGCCGTGACAGACTGTAACAGGAAAATTGGGATACTGCCACCTAAATACTGTGCTTTTCCAATGGTCTTAGCAAACATCACACCAGGACATTATAACCTGCGCCTGGCTCAGCGGGTCCCACGCCCATGAAGCCTTGCTCACTGCTAGTGCAATAGTCCGAGATGGAACTGCTAGGCAGCAACTGGGCTCGGGAAGGGATGTCCAGCATTACTGAGGCTTGAGTAGGCAAACAAAGCGTCCTGGAAGCTCGAACTAGGTGGAGCCCGCTGCAGTTCAACGAGGCCCACCTGCCTCTATAGACTCCACCTCTAGGGGCACGGCATAGCTGAACAAAAGGCAGCAAAAACTTCTGCAGACTTAAACATCCCTGTCTGACAGCTCTGAAGAGAGCAGTGGTTCTCCCAGCATGGTATGTGAGCTCAGAGAACGGACAGACTGCCTAAAGTGGGTCCCTGGCCCCTGTGTAGCCTAACTGGGAGACACCTCCCAGTAGGGGCTGACTGACACCTCATACAACTGGGTGCCACTCTGAGACAAAGTTTCCAGAGGAAGGATTAGGCAGCAATATTTGCTGTTCTGCAATATTTGCTGCTCTGCAGCCTCTGCTGGTGATACCCCAGCAAACAGGATCTGGAGTGGACTTCCATCAAACCGCAACAGATCTGCAGCTGAGGGACTTGACTGTTAGGAGGAAAACTAACAAACAAAAAGGAATAGCATCAACCTCAACATAAAGGACATCCACACCAAAACCCCATCTGTAGGTCACCATCATCAAAGACCTAAGGTAGATAAAACCACAAAGATGAGAAACCAGAGCAGAAAAGCTGAAAATTCTAAAAATCAGAGCACCTATTCTCCTCCAAAGGATCGCAGCTCCTCACCAGCAGTGGAACAAAGCTGGACAGAGAATTACTTTGACGAGTTGTCAGAAGTAGGCTTCAGAAGGTCAGTAATAACAAACTTCTCTGAGCTAAAGAGGATGTTTGAACCCATCGTAAGTAAGCTAAAAACCTTAAAAAGATTAGACAAATGACTAACCAGAATAAACAGCATAGAGAAGACCTTAAATGACCTGATGGAGCTGAAAACCACAGCATGAGAACTACATGACGCATGCACAAGCTTCAGTAGCCAATTCGATCAAGTGGAAGAAAGGGTGTCAGTGATTGAAGATCAAATGAATGAAATGAAGTAAGAAGAGAAATTTAGAGGAAAAAGAGTAAAAAGAAACAAACAAATCCTCCAAGAAATATGGGACTATGTGTAAAGACCAAATCTACATTTGATTGGTGTACCCGAAAGTGACGGGGAGAATGGAACCAAGCTGGAAAACACTCTGCAGGATATTATCCAGGAAAACTTCCCCAACCTAGCAAGGCAGGCCAGCGTTCAAATTCAGGAAATACAGAGAACACCACAAAGATACTCCTTGAGAAGAGCAACTCCAAGACACATAATTGTCAGATTTACCACGGTTGAAATGAAGGAAAAAATGTTAAGGGCAGCCAGAGAGAAAGGTCGGGTTACCCACAAAGGGAAGCCCATCAGACTAACAGCGGATCTCTCGGCAGAAACTCTACAAGCCGAAAGAGAGTGGGGGCCAATATTCAACATTCTTAAAGAAAATAATTTTCAGTCCAGAATTTCATATCCAGCCAAACTAAGCTTCATAAGTGAAGGAGAAATAAAATCCTTTACAGACAAGCAAATGCTGAGAGATTTTGTCACCACCAAGCCTCCCTTACAAGAGCTCCTGAAAAAAGCACTAAACATGGAAAGGAACAACTGGTACTAGCCACTGCAAAAACATGCCAAATTGTAAAGACCATTGATGCTAGGAAGAAACTGCATCAACTAATGGGCAAAATAACCAGCTAACATCAAAATGAAAGGATCAAATTCACACGTACCAATATTAACCTTAAATGTAAATGGGCTAAATGCCCAATTAAAAGACACAGACTGGCAAATTGGATAAAGAGTCAAAACCCATCAGTGTGCTGTATTCAGGAGACCCATCTCATGTGCAGAGAAATACATAGGCTCAAAATAAAGGGATGGAGGAAGATCTACCAAGCAAATGGAAAGCAAAAAAAGCAGGGAGTGCAATTCTAGTCTTTAAACTAGATAAAACAGACTTTAAACCAACAAAGATCAAAAGAGACAAAGAAGGCCATTACACAATGGTTAAGGGATCAATTCAACAAGAAGATCTAACTATCCTAAATATATATGCACCCAATACAGGAGTACCCAGATTCATAATTATTAGACAGATCAATGATAATCAATGTTAATATTAGATAGATCAATGATACAGAAGGTTAGCAAGGATATCCAGAATTCAGCTCTGCACCAAGTAGACCTAATAGACATCTACAGAACTCTCCATCCCAAATCAACAGAATATATATTCTTCTCAGCACCACATCATACTTATTCCAAAACTGACCACATAGTTGGAAGTAAAGCACTCCTCAGCAAATGTAAAAGAACAGAAATCACAACAAACTGTCTCTCAGACCATAGTGCAATCAAATCAGAACTCAGGATTAAGAAACTCACTCAAAACCAGACAACTACATGGAAACCAAACAACCTGTTCCTGAATGACAACTGGATAAATAACGAAATGGAGGCAGAAATAAAGATGTTCTTTGAAACCAATGAGAACAAAGACACAACATACCAGAATCTCTGGGACATATTTAAAGCAGGCTGTAGAGGGAAATTTATAGCACTAAATGCCCACAAGAGAAAGCAGGAAAGATCTAAAATCAACACCCTAACATCACAATTAAAATAACTAGAGAAGCAAGAGCAAACAAATTCAAAAGTTAGCAGAAGACAAGAAATAACTAAGATCAGAAATGAAGGCGATAGAGACACAAAAAACCCTTCAAAAAAATCAATGAATCTAGGAGTTGGATTTTTGAAAAGATCAACAAAATTGGTAGACCGCTAGTAAAACTAATTAAGAAGAAAAGAGAGAAGAATCAAATAGATGCAATAAAAAAATGATAAAGGGGATATCACCACTGATCCCACAGAAATACAAACTACCATTAGAGAATACTGTAAACACCTCTACACAAATAAACTAGAAAATCTAGAAGAAATGGATAAATTCCTGAACACATATACCCTCCCAAGACTAAACCAGGAAGGAGTTGAATTGCTGAATGAACCAATAACAGGCTCTGAAATTGAGGCAATAATTAATAGCTTACCAACCAAAAAAAGTCCAGGACCAGAGAGATTCACAGAAAAATTCTACCAAAGGTACAAAGAGGAGCTGGTACCATTCCTTCTGAAACTATTCCAATCAATAGGAAAAAGAGGGAATCCTCCCTAACTCATTTTATGAGGCCAGTATCATCCTGATACCAAAGCCTGGCAGAGACACCACAAAAAAAGACAATTTTAGACCAATGATGAACATTGATGCGAAAATCCTCAATAAAATCCTGGCAAACTGAATCCAACAGCACATCAAAAAGCTTATCCACCAAAATCAAGTTGGCTTCATCCCTGGGATGCAAAGCTGGTTCAACATACGCAAATCAATAAATGTAATCCATCACATAAACAGAACCAAAGACAAAAACCACATGATTATCTCAATAGATGCAGAAAAGTCCTTAGACAAAATTCAACAGTCCTTCATATTAAAAACTCTCAATAAACTAGGTATTGATGGAATGTATCTCAAAATAATAAGAGCTATTTATGACAAACCCACAGCCAATATCATACTGAATGGACAAAAACTGGAAGCATTCCCTTTGAAAACTGGCACAAGACAGGGATGCCCTCTCTCACCACTCCTATTCAACATAGTGTTGGAAGTTCTGGCCAGGGCAATCTGGCAAGAGAAAGAAATAAAGGGTATTCAATTAGGAAAAGAGGAAGTCAAATTGTCCCTGTTTGCAGATGACATGGTTGTATTTTTAGAAAACCCCATTGTCTCAGCTCAAAATCTCCTTAAGCTGATAAGCAACTTCAACAAAATCTCAGGATACAAAATCAATGTGCAAAAATCACAAGCATTCCTATACACCAATAACAGACAAACAGAGAGCCAAATGATGAGTGAACGCACATTCACGATTGCTACAAAGAAAATAAAATACCTAGGAATCCAACTTATAAGGAATGCAAAGGACCTCTTCAAGGAGAACTACAAACCACTGCTCAATGAAATAAAAGAGGATACACACAAATGGAAGAACATTCTATGTTCATGGATAGGAAGAATCAATATCGTGAAAATAGCCATATTGCCCAAGGTAATTTATAGATTCAACACCATCCCCATCAAGCTACCAACGACTTTCTTCACAGAATTGGAAAAAAAAAACTACTTTAAAGTTCATATGGAACCAAAAAAGAGCCCACACAGCCAAGACAATCCTAAGCAAAAAGAACAAAGCTGGAGACATCACACTACCTGACTTCAAACTATACTACAAGGATACAGTAACTAAAACAGCATGGTACTGGTACCAAAACAGAGATATAGACCAATGGAACAGAGCAGAGGCCTCAGAAATGACACCATACATCTACAACCATCTGATCTTTGACAAACCTGACAAAAACAAGAAATAGGGAAAGGATTTCCTATTTAACAAATGGTGCTGGGAAAACTGGCTAGCCATATGTAGAAAACTGAATCTGGATCCCTTCCTCATGTCTTATACAAAAATTAATTTCAGATGGATTAAAGACTTAAATGTTAGACCTAAAACCATAAAAGCCCTAGAAGAAAACCTAGGCAATACCATTCAGGACATAGGCATGGGCAAGGACTTCACGACTGAAACACCAAAAGCAATGGCAACAAAAGCCAAAATTGACAAATGGGATCTAATTAAATGAAAGACCTTCTGCACAGCAAAAGAAACTACCATCAGAATGGACAGGCAACATACAGAATGGGAGAAAAATTTTGCAATCTGCCCATCTGACAAAGGGCTAATATCCAGAATCTACAAAGAACTTAAACAAATTTACAAGAAAAAATCAAACAACCCCATCAAAAAGTGGGCAAAAGATAGGAACAGACACTTCTCAAAAGAAGACATTTATGCAGCCAACAGACACCTGAAAAAAATGCTCATCATCACTGGCCATCAGAGAAATGCAAATCAAAACCACAACGAGATACCATATCACACCAGTTAGAATGACGATCATTAAAAAGGAAACAACAGATGCTGGAGAGGATGTGGAGAAATGGGAATGCTTTTACACTGTTGGTGGGAGTGTAAACTAGTTCAACCATTGTGGAAGACAGTGTGGTGATTCCTCAAGGATCTAGAACTAGAATTATGATTTGACCCAGTGATCCCATTACTGCATATATCCCCAAAGGATTATAAATCATGCTACTATAAAGACACATGCACACATATGTTTATTGTGGCACTATTCACAATAGCAAAGACTTGGAACCAACCCAAATGTCCATGAGTGATAGACTGGATTAAGAAAATGTGACACATATACACCATGGAATACTATGCAGCCATAAAAAGGATGAGTTCATGTCCTTTGTAGGGACATAGATGAAGTTGGAAACCATCATTCTGAGCAAACTATCACAAGCACAGAAAACCAAACACTACATGTTCTCACTCATAGGTGGGAACTGAACAATGAGAACACTCGGACACAGGGTGGAGAACATCACACATGGGGGCCTGTCATGGAGTGGGGGATTGGAGGAGGGATAGCATTAGGAGAAATATCTAATGTAAATATCAAGTTAATGAGTACAGCAAACCAACAAGTATACCTATGTAACAAACCTGAACATTGTGCACATATACCCTGGAACTTAAAGTATAATAAATAAATAAATAAATAAATAAATAAATAAATAAATAAATAAAAGAATCACATAGTTGGCCGGGCACAGTGGCTCAAGCTTGTAATCCCAGCACTTTGGGAGGCCAAGGTGGGGCAGATCACGAGGTCAAGAGATTGAGACCATCCTGGCCAACATGGTGAAACTCCATCTCTACTAAAAATACAAAAATTAGCTGGGCGTGGTGGCGGGCACCTGTAATCCCAGCCACTCAGGAGGCTGAGGCAAGAGAATTGCTTGAACCCGGGAGGCGGAGGTTGCAGTGAGCCGAGATCACGCCACTGCACTCCAGCTTGGGCGACAGAGTGAGACTTATCTCCAAAAAAAAAAAAAAAAAAGAATCACATAGTTATACGTCACCGAAAATGATTTTACTGATCTATCTACTGTCAACCTTAATTAGGATCTCCTTCAGTTTTGTTGAAAACAAAATATTAGAAACCATCTGACTTACAAAAAGGCATTGATACCCAGTTATTAGAGGTACTCAGTTCTCAACACCATCATCAATATTTCTAATTGCCTCTTTGTTTGGATATTTTTACCCCAGAGCAATGCACCAAAGTAAGCTTAAGATGGATGGAGTGCACATCTCTCTTTGTTTGAAGTAGTAGGTGGGTAGGAAGGTAGGAACAAAGGACCTGCATCTCCCTCAGTACACTTTCTCAGGCAGATCAATTTAGGACCAGCACATATGGAAGCTCCGGATCTGAAAACTGATTTCTTTAAACCTATTTGTCTTAGTCCATTAGGGCTGCTATAACAAAATACCATAGACTGGGCGACTTATAAATAACAGAAATGTATTTCTCATAGTTCTGAAGTCTTGGAAGTCCAAGGTCACAGCCCAGCAGAATTGGTGTCTGTGAATGCCAGTTTCCTGGTTCATAGATAGCACCTTCTAAGTGTGTCTTCCTGTGGTGGAAGATGTAAACAAGCTTCCTCAGGCATCTTTCATAAGGGCACTAATCCCACTCAAAAGGGCTCTGCCCTCATAACCTAATCGCCTCCCAAAAGCCCCATCTCTTAATACCATCATCTAGGAAGTTAAGATTTCAATATATATACTTGAAGGGGGCATGAACATTCAGACCATAGTATTATCCATACCTGTATCCCT
>NW_022320326.1:0-21700 GCF_002776525.5 Piliocolobus tephrosceles
GGGTGCGGTGGCTCAAGCCTGTAATCCCAGCACTTTGGGAGGCCGAGACGGGCGGATCACCAGGTCAGGAGATCGAGACCATCCTGGCTAACCCAGTGAAACCCCGTCTCTACTAAAAAATACAAAAAACTAGCTGGGCGAGGTGGCGGGCGCCTGTAGTCCCAGCTACTCGGGAGGCTGAGGCAGGAGAATGGCCTAAACCCAGGAGGCGGAGCTTGCAGTGAGCTGAGATCCAGCCACTGCACTCCAGCCTGGGAGGCAGAGCAAGACTCTGTCTCAAAAAAAAAAAAAAAAAAAGAAAGAAAGCACCTGACTTAGAAAAGGGTTCACTGTCCAGTCATAAGAGTCATTCACTTTCTCAATTTCTGAAACATTTGC
The DNA here is from genome assembly GCF_002776525.5 of Piliocolobus tephrosceles. NCBI lineage: Eukaryota > Metazoa > Chordata > Mammalia > Primates > Cercopithecidae > Piliocolobus > Piliocolobus tephrosceles. The sequence continues at coordinate 379 of NW_022320326.1, forward strand.
CAAAAAGACTCTCTCCAGAATTATCAAATGATTATTAAATTACACCTGTTTTTTTCTACCTAGAAACATTTTGATTAACCTGATATATTCAGAAAGGTTTAGGAAATGAAAATATTAATTTCTCTTTTTTTTTTTTTTTTTTTTTTTGGAGACCAAGTTTCACTCATGTTGCCCAGGCTGGAGTGCAGTGGCGCCATCTTGGCTCACTGCAACCTGTACCTCCCAGATACAAGCGATTCTTCTGCCTCAGCCCTCCTGAGTAGCTGGGATTACAGGCATGCGCCACCATGCCTGGCTAATTTTTTGTATTTTTAGTAGAGACAGGGTTTCTCCATGTTGGTCAGGCTGGTCTCGAACTCCCGACCTCAGATGATCCGCCTGCCTCGGCCTCCCAAAGTGCTGGGATTACAGGCATGAGCCACTGCGCCCGGCCAAAAATATTAATTTCAAAATACCTTGGGTAATAAAAATTTTGGCAAAGCATTTCTCTCTCATCATATGATTTAAATATATTTTATTCAAAATCTCACTGCTATATTTTTAGCTCATTTGATTTATGAAAAATGTCTACCTATTAACTAACTAGCAAAGTCAGCCTTCACTGTCAAACCAAGGGGCCAAGTAAAACCTTTTTTTGATCAGTAAAGATCTGACTACATTTTTCTATTCAAATAAACAGATTAAGACACATCTCCATGGAGCACAGTGACTCACACCTGTAATCCTAGTACTTTGGGAGGCTGAGGCAGGCAGATCATGTGAGATCAGGAGTTCGAGACCAACCTGGCCAACATAGTGAAGTCCTGTCGCTACGAAAAATACAAAAATTAGCTGGAAATCGCTTGAACCCAGGAGGTGGAGGTTGCAGTAAGCTGAAATTGCACCACAGCACTCCAGCCTGAGTGACAGAGCGAGACTCTGTGTCAAAAAAAAAAAAAAAGACACATCCCCATGACAACCATTTCACTTCTGAATTCAGAGAGAGAGAGAGAAAGAGAGGAGAGAGAGCCCCGCTAAGAATTTGCTCCTAAAAAAATTGTTATTCTCTTCAATATTTTTTACCTATCTTTCCCACTCCCCACACCCTTTTTGTTTTGTTTTGTTTTGTTTTGTTTTGTTTTTGGCTATCGAAAAGCCCCCTATCAGAAGAAGTGATAGATTCTTCGACAATTGTCAGGGGATAGAAAGGCTGAGTTTGTTAAACAAAAATTGTCATCCTATCCCTAGCCCACTCTACAGTGTAACTGAATTTAGAACATTCCAACAGGGGCCAAAATAGTCCATTCCAGAGGCCATACTTCTTCCTTCACAGGGCATGTGTTAAATCAGAAAAACAAATGCCAGCCCTGCTTGGAGTGCATGTTGCCCGCATTCAAAGAGCTTTCACCTCTTCTAGTATCTTCAATAATCTCTTTGGAGCCCTGGAAGTTTTTGTTTGTTTGTTTGTTTGTTTGTTTGAGATGGAGTTTCACTCTTGCTGCCCAGGCTGGAGTGTAACGGCGCGATCTCAGCTCACTGTGACCTCTGCCTCCCAGGTTCAAGCGGTTCTCCTGCCTCAGCCTCCTGAGTAGCTGGGATTACAGGCATGTGCCACCACGCCTGGCTAATTTTGTATTTTTAGTAGAGACGGGGTTTCTCAATGTTGGAAAGGCCGGTCTCAAACTCCCAACCTCAGGTGATCCGCCCTCCTCAGCCTCCCAAAGTACTGGGATTACAGGTATGAGCCACTGCGCCCGGCCTGGAAGTTTTTACACGTAATGCAAGGTATCAGAACAAGATAGGGACAAGCATGCCTTTTTATTTTACCAAATGGAGTATGAGTGATTAGGAAAGGTGAGCAGAAAAGGACAACTGGCATAACACCTCAACACTCAGCATTTTCTCAGATTAATTCTTTCTAGCAGAATTACATATGGAAATGGAAATCCAGACACTGACTCCCTTCAAATCATCTGTGCCATCATATCTCTTGGAAAGTCCCTCTATCTGTCTTTGAAAACTATTTGATATATCATTTGATTCTCACAACAGCTCTTTGAGTTTGGTACTTACAGTGACGTTAATGTGACTCCTATTTAAGAGATGAAGAAACTAAGGTGCAGAGACATCAGTCCAATTATCCAAGATCACTTGAACCCAGCTGAATCAGTATCTTGGCCTCTGTCAGCAGAGTCTTCCATTTCTGCTCTAGCTAAGCAGACCAACATAGAGTTCCCAGCACACTGGCCTTTCTTTTTTTTTTTTTTTTTTTTTTTTTTGAGGCGGAGTCTCGCTCTGTCGCCCGGACTGGAGTGCAGTGGCCGGATCTCAGCTCACTGCAAGCTCCGCCTCCCGGGTTTACGCCATTCTCCTGCCTCAGCCTCCGGAGTAGCTGGGACTACAGGCGCCCGCCACCTCGCCCGGCTAGTTTTTGTATTTTTTTTTTTAGTAGAGACGGGGTTTCACCGTGTTAGCCAGGATGGTCTCGATCTCCTGACCTCGTGATCCGCCCGTCTCGGCCTCCCAAAGTGCTGGGATTACAGGCTTGAGCCACCGCGCCCGGCCCCACACTGGCCTTTCTACCTGGTCTTTGCTTTAAGTTTTGAGGCTAGGCCATGCTTCAGACACTTTCCTAAGTGATGAGGTTATCAGGTCAAATACAACAGTCTCTGCCTCTTTACAGTTAGTGCGGAGTTCCACACAGGAGACAAGAAACCTCAGCGTAATCCTAGACAGTGACGAGATGAGAAACCAGCAGGAGGAATCCTGAGAAGGAAGTGATTAACTTAGCTCCTTCTCTCTGCCTCCTTGTAGAATGCTGGTCTAAATGACACTCAGGTTTCTACAATTTCTCATTTAGACTCAGTTAGTGTGTTTTATCCTTGGCTCAAGCTAATTTTTTTTCCCATGTTATTAAGAAAAATTTCTGCCAGGCATGATAGTTGATACCTACAATTCCAATGCTTTGGGAGGCAGAAGTGGGAGGATTACTTGAGGGCAGGATTTCAAGACCAACAAGACCCCATTTCTACAAAAAATTTTTTAAAATTAGGCAAGAGTGGTGGCAGGCTCCCGTAGTCCCAGCTACTTGGGAGGCTGAGGTAGCAGGAGGGCTTGAGCCCAGGAGTTCAACGGTACCATTGCACTCCAGCCTGGGCTACAGAGCGAGACCCTGTTTCAAAAATGAAAAGAAAAAGAAAAAATTTAAAAATATATCTCAGTTGAAAAATATTTATATACTCAACTGTATACTCATTAGCTAGATTCTACCATTAATATTTTACTATACTTACCAGGTTTTTTTTTGAGACGGGATCTTTCTCTGTTGCCCAGACTGGAAGGGCAGTAGCATGATCATTGTTTACTGCAGCCTCATCCTCCCAGGTTCAAGCAGATCCTCCCACCTCAGCCTCCCAAGTAGCTGGGACCACAGGCATGCACCGTTATACCTGGCTAATATTTTTTGGTAGAGATGGGGGTGTCTTCATGTTGCCCAGGCTGGTCTCAAACTGCTTGTCTCAGGCAAGCCTCCTGCCTTGTCCTCCCAAAATGCTGGGATTAAAGACAAGAGCAAACAAATCCTTGGCAGTTTATATTCCCACCCCTAAGCTCCATAAAATAGGAAAATACCACATACCATCATCTGAGGTCCTTTCAAGGAGTAGGGCTTCTGACCCATAGAAAACTATAAAGAAAATTTCTTGGCTAGACACGGTGGCTCTCACCTGTAATCACAGCACTTTGGGAGGCCAAGTCAGGCAGATCACTTGAGCCCAGGCGTTTAAGACCATCCTGGGCAACATGGTGAAACCCCATCTCTACAAAAAAACAATACAAAAATTAGCCAAGTGTGGTGGCACAGACCTGTTATCTCAGCTATACAGGAGGCTAAGACAGGAGAATCACTTGAGACCTGAGGCCAAGGTTGCTGTGAACTGAGATCATACCACTGCACTCAGCCTGGGTGACAGAGCAAAACCCGTCTCAAAAAAAAATTTTTTTTTCTCATCTCCACGGGTTCAGGTCATTCATTTAGTTCAGTGGTACCACACCTGGAAGTACATCAGAATAACCCGGAGAGCTTTTAAAATATACCAGTGCCACAGCCCTATCCCAGACCAACTGAGACAGAATCTCTGGGGGAAGAGGTAGGATTTTACCACTCAATTAGCCAACAAGTAATTACGAAGTGTTAGCCGGGCACCATTTTAGGTATCTGGGTGAGTAAGGATCCCTGCCTTCATGGAGCTTCACCCTCTTGCCTCACCACAGTGTTCTTCCCTCCCACCCAGAGTATCCCAGCCCCTCCTGCCTAGCTCTTTCCTTTTCAGACCTCCAGATATTTGTTCAGGCCCAGGATCCTCTTCTTCCTCTTCTCTGGTGATATGGTTTGGTTGTGTTCCTACCCAAATCTCATCCTTTTTTTTTTTTTTTTAGACGGGGTTTTTCTCTTTCGCCCAGGATGGACTGAAGTGGCGTGCTCTCGGCTCTCTGCAACCTCCACCCGCCGGGATCAAGCAATTCTGCCTCAGCATCCGGAGTAGCTGGGATTACAGGCACCTGTCATCATATCCGGCTAATTTTTGTATTTTTAGTAGAGATGGGATTTCACAATGTTGGCCAGGCTGGTCTTGAACTCCTGACCTCAGGTGATCCACCCGCCTTGGCCTCCCAAAGTGCTAGGATTATAAGTGTGAGTCACCACACCCAGTCCCAGATCTCATCTTGATTGGAGTTCCCATAATCCCCAAGTGTCACAGAAGGGACCCAGTGGGAGGTAATTGAATCATGGGGGTAGTTACCCCCATGTTGCTGTTGTTGTGATAGTGAATGTATTCTCACAAGATCTGACGGTTTTAGAAGGGGCTTTCCTCTGACTTCGCTCTGCACTTCTACTTGCTGCCGCCATGTGACGAAGGAGGTGTTTGCTTCTCCTTCTGCCATGATTGTAAGTTTCCTGAGGCCTCCCTTGCCATGCTGAACTGTGAGTCAATTAAACCTCTTTCCTTTATAAATTACCCAGTCTCTGGTATGTGTTTATTAGCAGCATAAGAATGGACTAATACATCAAGCTAAAGAGGGCCTGCTGATCCCTCATGGTCCAGCTTACAGGTCACTCCTCTGAGGTCCCACCTGGCTTACAGCTAAATTAATCACTTCCTTCTCAGGATTCCTCCTGCTGGTTTCTCATTTTGTCACTATCTAGGATTACACTGAGGTTTCTTGTCTCCTGTGTGGAACTCCGCACTAACTGTAAAGAGGCAGAGACTGTTGTATTTGACCTGATAACCTCATCACTTAGGAAAGTGTCTGGAGCATGGCATAGCCTCAAAACTTAAAGCAAAGACCAGTTTATATTATATTGAATGTAAGACAATCACCACCTCCATGCATTACATGTTTCCTGGGTCTAATTCTGAATTCTTCTAGATGACTTGTGACAATCTGACAGATGCTGTTTGACCCAAAAGGAAAGAAACTAGACTTTTCAGTGTACAGATCTGAGGTCATGAAGAGCTCTGGGGGCTTATAAATTGTGTTTTTGGATTTTTCTAAGTCCTCCATTGAAAACTTTTTTTTAAAAAAACTCCTTCTCCCACCAATAGAATGTTGCAATGGGAAATGTCCTCGAGAATAACTGTCGGCCAGGTGCAGTGGCTCACACATGTAATCCCAGCACTTTGGGAGGCCGAGGCAGGTGGATCACCTGAGATCAGGAGTTCAAGAACAGCCTGGCCAGTGTGGTGAAACCCCGTCTCTACTAAAAGTACAAAAAAATTAGCCAGGTGTGGTGGTGGGCGCCTGTAATCCCAGTTACTCAGGAGGCTGAGTCACAAGAATTGTCTGAACCCAAGCGGCAGAGGTTGCAATGAGCCAAGATCATGCCACTGCACACTAGCCTGGTCAATAGAGCAAGACTCCATCTCAATTTGAAAAAAAAAGAGAGAGAAGAACTGTCATGAAATAGCTGGCTCAGCATGGCAGAAATAGTGCAGGCCGTGAAGTCTGATGGGACAGAGGACAAAGTGTCACCTCCACCCTTCCTATTTGACTTAGGAGGCAGTTTACTTAACCTCTCTGAACCTCAGTTTCTTTACAGGTAAGATGCAAACAAATATTCTCACCCCCTTCTCCCCACGTCAGATGGAAGCTTCGTGAAGAATAACATGAATAGCTCACATGTACCGGGTGCATACCATGTTCCAGGCATGGTGCTGACTCCTTAACAACTCAACACACAAACTCTTCAAGGTGCTATTATTATCCCTGTCATACAGACCACAAAATTGAGACACGTTAAGTGAGTTGTCAATGACTATCCAGTTAGTAAAGAGAGGATTCCAGCCAGGCAATCTAGTTCCTTGTGCTCACTCTTTTTTTTTTTTTTTTTGAGATGGAATCTTGCTCTGTCGTCCAGGCTGGAGTGCAGTAGCACTATCTTGGCTCACTGCAACCTCTGCCTCCCAGGTTCAAGCAATTCTCTGCCTCAGCCTCCCAAGCAGCTGGGATTACAGGCGACCACCACCATGCCCGGCTAATTTTTGTATTTTTAGTAGAGATGGGGTTTCACCATCTTGGCCAGGCTGATCTTGAACTCCTGACCTCGTGATCCACCCGCCTCGGCCTCCCAAAGTGCTGGGATTACAGACATGAGCCACCTTGCCCAGCCCCATGTGCCCACCCTTATCCATCTTCCAGGGACCCTGCTTGCTTCATTCACCTTGGATCCCTAGCTCCTAGAATAGTGACTGACACATGGGTGCTAAAAATTACTGTTGGGTGGATGAATCAATACCGTCTTACTGTATTGTAAGGAGGGAGGAAAAATATTTATTATCTACCATATTTCAGCCTCTTTTATGTGTATTATTTGGCTTAATCCTCCCCACTATTAAATCCATTTTAATAATAGCACAGAGGCTGAAACTGAAGAGTCAGAGTAACTTCCCCTAGCACACACAGCTAGGAAACAGCCTCTAAGCCTCCAAACTCCAAAGCCTGTGTTCTTTCCTCTATGACTGTGGTCTTCATGTGTTTTTATTCACATACTCCTAAAATAATGTTGCATAACATACACCTCCTTGCACCTTTTTATGCTGATATCTTGAATTTAAATCATTATTGTAAGTAATTACAAAGGCTGTAGTTTCCAGAGTATTATAAATGTCGACCTTTTAAAATGATGCCATCAATTTTTTTTTTTTTTTTTTTTTTTTGAGACAGAGTCTCGCTCTGTCGCCCAGGCTGGAGTGCAGTGGCCCGATCTCAGCTCACTGCAAGCTCCGCCTCCCGGGTTCACGCCATTCTCCAGCCTCAGCCTCCCGAGTAGCTGGGACTACAGGCGCCCGCCACCTCGCCTGGCTAGTTTTTGTATTTTTTTAGTAGAGACGGGGTTTCACCGTGTTAGCCAGGATGGTCTCGATCTCCTGACCTCGTGATCCGCCCGTCTCGGCCTCCCAAAGTGCTGGGATTACAGGCTTGAGCCACCGCGCCCGGCAATTTTTTTTTTTTTTTTTTAAGCTTTAAATTCCTTGCTCTTTTTAGAGACAGGGTCTTGCTGCGCAGGACAAAGTGCAGTGGCTACTCACAGGTGTGACTCCACTACTAATCAGCATGAGAAGTTTGACCTGCTCTGTTTCCAACCTGGGCCAGTTTACCCCTCCTCAGTCAACTTGGCGGTCCTCTGCTCCCAATAAAATTATTTAATATTTTATTCCTGGTATCACTACCACAATTTACAGGGCAATATGCCTGATGCAATAAAAAAGGGGAAAAAATCTGCAATAGATAAAATACCTCAGCAATGTACATCTAATTGACACTAGATTGCATTAATTTTTTTTTTTTTTTAAACAGAGTCTTGTTCTGTCACCGGGCTGAAGTGCAGTGGCACGATCTCAGCTCACCGCAACCTCTGCCTCCCAGGTTCAAGCGATTCTCCTGCCTCAGCCTCCTGAGTAGCTGAGACTACAGGCATGCGCCACCACACCCTGCTAATTTTTGTGTTTTTAGTAGCAACAGGGTTTCACCATGTTGTCCAGGCTGGTCTTGAACTCCCGACCTCAAGTGATCTCCCTGCCTAGGCCTCCCAAAGTGCCGGGATTACAGGCGTGAACCACTGTGCCCAGCTGTATTATTAACTGTACTTTTTGCAAACTGTGGCTTTAACAGTCTTGAACAAGAAGGGTTTCCTGTTTAAGCTGCAGAAACTTTTCTAGCTATGGATGATCATTGTTCCTTTGTGGCAGATTTTTATAATTCTTCTATTACATTTAGGACAACTATCTCAAAATAATCTGCAGCTTTTCTGACAATTCCTCTTTTCTCTCCTGCTAAGAACCTTCTACTACCAAGTCTATCACTTATACCATCAGATTCATAGCCACCCACTAGGGACTGCCCAAGCTTCTCCCACCAAAACAGTCCCCACTTCATGGTTCTATAATTTGATTGCTGTTGTCCACTATAATTTCCAAAATTATTATAATTCCCTCTGCCACTACTGTTAACAAGATTTTGTTAACTGGATTTTGTTAACTGTATTTAATTATATTTAATTTTTGAACATTTTAAATAAATGTTGTGCCAAAATTTTCTCCCTCGTTGTAACTATCATATCTTCCAACACTACAACCATATCCTCTACCTTGGTTTCTTTTTTTTTTTTTTTTTCTTTTTGATGGAGGCTCTCTCCATCGCTCAGTCTCCAGGCTGGAGTACAATGGTGTGATTTTGGCTCACTGCTACCTCCGCCTCCAGGGATCTAGCAATTCTGCCTCAGCCTACCCAGTAGCTGGGATTACAGGTGCCCACCACCATACCCAGCTAATTTTTGTATTTTTAGTAGAGACGGGGTTTCACCATGTTGGCCAGGCTGGTCTTGAACTCCTGACCTCAGACGATCCGCCTGCCTTGGCCTCCCAAAGTGCTGGGATTACAGGCATAAGCCACCGCGCCTGGCCTCTGCCTTGGTTTCTATATCCCGGTTCACCATATCCTCTAATTCTATAACCAGGACCATATCTGCTACCGTTGTTACCACCATCTTCAAATCTATTATATCTACCATCATGTCCTTCATAATTACCTGTGCTGCCACCACCTCCGCTACCATGGCCTCTTCTTTCACTGAATTTTCCACTGCAAGCAGAGTTCCCTACACCACCTCCAGGGTTTCCTCCATGACCCATGAAGTTGTCAGATCCACTGTGAAGATCTCTTTGTGATCCAGCAGACTCTACCACTTGTTTTAAAACAGCCTTTTTTACTTCACAATTATGTCCAGTAAGAGTTTGGTATTTCTAGATGGACGTGGTGACTCATGCCTGTAATCCCAGCAGTTTGAGAGATCAAGACAGGTGGATCAATTGAGGTCAGGAGTTCGAGACCAACCTGGCCAACATGGTGCGACCCCATCTCTACAAAAAATACAAAAACATTAGCCAGGCATGGTGGCATGCACCTGTAGTCCCAGCTACTTGAGAGGCTGAGATGGGAGGATTGCTTGAGCTCCAAAAGGTCAAGGCTGCAGTAAGCCATGATTGCACCACTACACCACTGTAGCCTGGGTGACAGAGCAAGACCTTGTTTAAAAAAAAAAAAAAAAAGAGCCGGGCGCGGTGGCTCACGCCTGTAATCCCAGCACTTTGGGAGGCCGAGGCGGGCGGATCACAAGGTCAGGAGATCGAGACCATGGTGAAACCCCGTCTCTACTAAAAATACAAAAAATTAGCCAGGCGCGGTGGCGGGCGCCTGTAGTCCCAGCTACCCAGGAGGCTGAGGCAGGAGAATGGCGTGAACCCAGGAGGCGGAGCTTGCAGTGAGCTGAGATTGCGCCACCACACTCCAGCCTGGGCGACAGAGCGAGACTCCGTCTCAAAAAAAAAAAAAAAAAAAAGAAGAAGAAAAAGAGAAGAAAGAGAGAAAGAAACAAAAAGAAAGAATGAAGAAAGAAAGAAAGAAAGAAAGAAGCAGGGAGGGAGGGAAAGGAAAGAAAGAGAAGAAAAAAAGAGTTTATTGTTTCTTTATTTTATTTTATTTATTTATTTTTTTGAGACTGAATCTTGCTCTGTCATCCAGGCTGGAGTGCAGTGGTGCCATCTAGGCTCACTGCAACCTCTCCCTCCTGGGTTCAAGCAATTTTCCTGCCTCAGGCTACTGAGTAGCTGGGATTACAGGCACACACCACCACACCCAGCTAATTTTTGTATTATCACTAGAGACGGGGTTTCAGGATGCTGGCCAAGCTGGTCTTGAAGTCTTGGGCTCAAGCAATCCTCCCACCTCGGCCTCCCAAAGTGTTGGGATTACAGGCCTCAGTCACAGCGCCCAGCCGAGTTAAGAATTTCTTTTTCTTTTTTTTCTTTTTGAGACGGAGTCTTGCTCTGTCGCCCGGGCTGGAGTGCAGTGGCCGGATCTCAGCTCACTGCAAGCTCCGCCTCCCGGGTTTACGCCATTCTCCTGCCTCAGCCTCCCGAGTAGCTGGGACTACAGGCGCCAGCCACCTCGCCCAGCTAGCTTTTTTTTGTATTTGTCAGTAGAGACGGGGTTTCACCGTGTTAGCCAGGATGGTCTCAAACTCCTGACCTCGTGATCCGCCCGTCTCGGCCTCCCAAAGTGCTGGGATTACAGGCTTGAGCCACCGCGCCCGGCCGAGTTAAGAATTTCTGAGCACGGCTGGGCACGGAGGCTCACGCCTGTAATCCCAGCACTTTGGGAGGCCGAGGCAGGCGGATCACAAGGTCAGGAGATCGAGACCATCCTGGCTAACCCGGTGAAACCCCGTCTCTACTAAAAAATACAAAAAATTATCCAGGCGTGGTGGCGGGTGCCTGTAGTCCCAGCTACTCGGGAGGCTGAGGCAGGAGAATGGCGTGAACCTGGGAGGCAGAGCTTGCAGTGAGCCAAGATCGTACCACTGTACTCCAGCCTGGGTGACAGAATGAGACTCCATCTAAAAAAAAAAAAAAAGAATTTCTGAGCAATAGTTTTACCAACTGTACCAATATTCTGAACAATAGTTTTACCAACCATATCATAATAATCAAACTTACAAAATCAAATCCTCTCTTCTATTCTTCCTGTCTTCTTTAACTTTTATAATTTCAGTCTTCCCATATTTTCAAAATAGTCTTTCAAATTATATTCTTAATACCACCATCCACAATTTTTTTCCTTTTTTGACAGGGTCTCCCTCTGTTGCCCAGGCTGGGGTGCAGTGACACGATCTCCACTCACTGCAACCTCCCCCTCCCAGGCTCAAGTGATCCTCCCACTTCAGCCTCCCGAGAAGCTGGGACTATAGGTGCACACCACCATGCCCAGCTAATTTTTGTATTTTTTGTAGAGACGGGGTCTTACTCTGTTGCCCAGGCTGGTCTCCAACTACTGAACTCAAGTGATTCCCCTGCCTTGGCCTCCCAAAGTGCTAGGATTATAGGTGTGAGCCACCATGCACAGGCCCCCAAATTTTTTCACTGTGAGATGAGCACCAGGCTTTAAGGAATCTCCTCTAGAAACAATTCTCTTTGGATCTATCTACTACACACCTGTCAAGTTGGTGTGGTGATCACGTGTTGCCGCATCTTCAACACAAGAGTAAGTCAGAAAATCAAAGTCCCTGGAACATTTTGTTTGAGAGAGCTCATCACCCTGCAATGTATGAGTATGCCCTATTTCTCCAAATGTTCGCTTAAACTACCATCTGCAGTTTTATTTTATTTTATTTTTTGGAGACAGGGTCTCATTCTATAGTCTAGGCTGGAGTGCAGTGGCTCAGTCATGGTCACTGTAACCTTGAACTCCTGGGGTCAAGTGATCCTCCTACCTCAGCTGCCCTAGTAGCTGGAACTATAGGCATACACTACCATGCCCTGCTGATTTTTAAACAATTTTTGTAGGGACAGGGCCTCACCGTGTTGCCCAGGCTGGGCTCAAACTCCTGGACTCAAACAATCATCCCATCTTGCCCTCCCAAAGTACTGGGATTATGGGCATGAGCCACTGCACCTGGCCCCATCTGCAGTTTGAAACCTCAAGCTACCAATAAACACTTTTCTCAACTGCTTTGATTCCTTTGGGTCCTGGTCCTCTGGCAGTAGCTGGTATCAGGCTGGGAGTAATCAGGTAGTGGTTTTTACCTCCATTTTGAGACCATAGTCACCTCTTCCAACTTAGGTTCAATAGGAGACAGAAAGAAAGGGCCGCATCACTTTTAAAGATATATTCAAAGAAGTTTAAAACTTATAGTGAACTGGGCACAGTTGCTCACACTCGTAATCCTAGCGTTTTGGGAAGCTGGGATGGAAGGATTTAGCTGGGCATGATTGTGATGGTTAATACTGAGTGTCAACTTGATTGGATTGAAGGATGCAAAGTATTAATCCTAGGTGTATCTGTGAGAGTGTTGCCAAAGCAGATTAACATCTGAGTCAGTGGACTGGGGAAGGCAGACCCACCCTTAATCTGGATGTGCACCATCTAATCAGCTGCCATCGAATATAAAGTAGGCAGAAAGACGTGAAAAGGCTACACTGGCCTAGCCTCCCACCTACATCTTTCTCCCATTCTGGATGCTGCCTGCCCTCAAATATCGAACTCCAAGTTCTTCAGTTTTGGAACTTGGACTGACTCTCCTTGCTCCTTAGCCTGCAGATGGCCTATTGTGGGACCTTGTAATCGTGTCAGTTAATACTTATTAATCTCCTGTGTGTGTGTGTATGTGTGTGTGTGTGTGTGTATATATATACTCCTTTATATACATTTCTATATATATTCATATATATATATATATACATCACATTAATTCTGTCCTTCTAGAGAACCCTGACTAATACGATGATAGTGCATGTATTCATAGCCACTCAGGAGGCTAAGGCAGGAAGATTGCTTGAGCCCAGGAGGTCGAGGCTGCAATGAGCTATGGTTGTGCCACTGCATTTCAGCCTGGGTGACAAAGCGTGACCCTGCCTCAGAAACAAACAAAAAAAGATACAAAACCAGAAAACAAAAAGTAAGTTTGTATGCACATCATTCATTAAAAAAAAAAAAAAATACATGAACAGGTCTATAGTCCCCCAACTTTTTCTTTTAATTTTTTGAGACACAGTCTCACTCTGGCGCCCAGGCTGCAGTGCAGTGGTGCAGTCTCGGCTCACTGCAACCTCCACCTTCTGGGTTTAAGAGATTCTCATGCCTCAGTCTTCTGGGATGACAGGTGTGCACCACCATGCCCAGTTGATGTTTATATTTTTAGAAGAGATGAGGTTTCATCATGTTGGCCAGGCTGGTCTCGAACTCCTGGCTTAGATGATCTGCCTGCCTCACCCTCCCAAAGTACTGGGATTACAGGCATGAGCCACGTGCCCTGCCTGAACATTTGATATCATTCCCTTTTCTTCTTGGACTCATATTTCTCTATCACTTCTCCTTCAAAATTGTATTCTACCATGATTTATTTTATCCATGAGGTCATTCTTACATAATAGCTCTTTTAAATATATATATGTGTGTGTGCGTGTATATATATATATGTTAATAACTTGTTTTTACATATTAACACAAATTTTGGGGCTGGACTTGGTGTCTCATGCCTGCAATCCCAGCACTTTGGGAGGCTGAGACCAGGATTACTTGAGCTCAGGAGTTTGAGACCAGCCTGGGCAAAGTGACAAAATCTCATCTCTACAAGAAAATTTTGAAAATTAGCCAGGTGCAGTGGCACACTTCTATGGTTTCATCTACTCAGGGGGCTGAAGCGGAAGGATTGCTTGAGCCCTGGAGTTTGAGGCTACTGTGAGCTATGATTGTATCACTGCACTCCAGCCTGGGAGACAGAGCAAGACCCTGTCTCAGAAAAAAAGCAAATTTTGTAGAAAATGTATCTTTCAATGAGCTGGTTTTTGTTGTTGTTGTTTTCAACATATTCATGAATCTATGAGTTACTGTTAACTATTACTAGAATAGATTATATTTCAATTCTATTCCTATTTTTTATTTCTATGGATATTAACAGTCAAGAAAACTGTTCATGTAAATAAGAAGATAGGAATAAAAGGAGTTTTATTATAGCAACATCACTCAGTTTTTTGAACTCCTGAGTTGTATGTCAAGAATCACATAGTTGGTTTAAAATATGGAGTTCGTTCCAAGATGGTCAAATAGGAACAGCTCTGGTCTGCAGCTCCCAGCGACAGGTGATGTCTGCATTTCCAACTGAGGTACCATGTTCATTTCACTGGGACTCGTTGGACAGTGAGTGCAGCTCATGGAGGGTGAGCCAAAGCAAGGCAGGGCATCACCTCAGCTGGGAAGCGCAAGGGGCCCAAGGATTTTCTAGCCAAGGGAAGCCGTGACAGACTGTAACAGGAAAATTGGGATACTGCCACCTAAATACTGTGCTTTTCCAATGGTCTTAGCAAACATCACACCAGGACATTATAACCTGCGCCTGGCTCAGCGGGTCCCACGCCCATGAAGCCTTGCTCACTGCTAGTGCAATAGTCCGAGATGGAACTGCTAGGCAGCAACTGGGCTCGGGAAGGGATGTCCAGCATTACTGAGGCTTGAGTAGGCAAACAAAGCGTCCTGGAAGCTCGAACTAGGTGGAGCCCGCTGCAGTTCAACGAGGCCCACCTGCCTCTATAGACTCCACCTCTAGGGGCACGGCATAGCTGAACAAAAGGCAGCAAAAACTTCTGCAGACTTAAACATCCCTGTCTGACAGCTCTGAAGAGAGCAGTGGTTCTCCCAGCATGGTATGTGAGCTCAGAGAACGGACAGACTGCCTAAAGTGGGTCCCTGGCCCCTGTGTAGCCTAACTGGGAGACACCTCCCAGTAGGGGCTGACTGACACCTCATACAACTGGGTGCCACTCTGAGACAAAGTTTCCAGAGGAAGGATTAGGCAGCAATATTTGCTGTTCTGCAATATTTGCTGCTCTGCAGCCTCTGCTGGTGATACCCCAGCAAACAGGATCTGGAGTGGACTTCCATCAAACCGCAACAGATCTGCAGCTGAGGGACTTGACTGTTAGGAGGAAAACTAACAAACAAAAAGGAATAGCATCAACCTCAACATAAAGGACATCCACACCAAAACCCCATCTGTAGGTCACCATCATCAAAGACCTAAGGTAGATAAAACCACAAAGATGAGAAACCAGAGCAGAAAAGCTGAAAATTCTAAAAATCAGAGCACCTATTCTCCTCCAAAGGATCGCAGCTCCTCACCAGCAGTGGAACAAAGCTGGACAGAGAATTACTTTGACGAGTTGTCAGAAGTAGGCTTCAGAAGGTCAGTAATAACAAACTTCTCTGAGCTAAAGAGGATGTTTGAACCCATCGTAAGTAAGCTAAAAACCTTAAAAAGATTAGACAAATGACTAACCAGAATAAACAGCATAGAGAAGACCTTAAATGACCTGATGGAGCTGAAAACCACAGCATGAGAACTACATGACGCATGCACAAGCTTCAGTAGCCAATTCGATCAAGTGGAAGAAAGGGTGTCAGTGATTGAAGATCAAATGAATGAAATGAAGTAAGAAGAGAAATTTAGAGGAAAAAGAGTAAAAAGAAACAAACAAATCCTCCAAGAAATATGGGACTATGTGTAAAGACCAAATCTACATTTGATTGGTGTACCCGAAAGTGACGGGGAGAATGGAACCAAGCTGGAAAACACTCTGCAGGATATTATCCAGGAAAACTTCCCCAACCTAGCAAGGCAGGCCAGCGTTCAAATTCAGGAAATACAGAGAACACCACAAAGATACTCCTTGAGAAGAGCAACTCCAAGACACATAATTGTCAGATTTACCACGGTTGAAATGAAGGAAAAAATGTTAAGGGCAGCCAGAGAGAAAGGTCGGGTTACCCACAAAGGGAAGCCCATCAGACTAACAGCGGATCTCTCGGCAGAAACTCTACAAGCCGAAAGAGAGTGGGGGCCAATATTCAACATTCTTAAAGAAAATAATTTTCAGTCCAGAATTTCATATCCAGCCAAACTAAGCTTCATAAGTGAAGGAGAAATAAAATCCTTTACAGACAAGCAAATGCTGAGAGATTTTGTCACCACCAAGCCTCCCTTACAAGAGCTCCTGAAAAAAGCACTAAACATGGAAAGGAACAACTGGTACTAGCCACTGCAAAAACATGCCAAATTGTAAAGACCATTGATGCTAGGAAGAAACTGCATCAACTAATGGGCAAAATAACCAGCTAACATCAAAATGAAAGGATCAAATTCACACGTACCAATATTAACCTTAAATGTAAATGGGCTAAATGCCCAATTAAAAGACACAGACTGGCAAATTGGATAAAGAGTCAAAACCCATCAGTGTGCTGTATTCAGGAGACCCATCTCATGTGCAGAGAAATACATAGGCTCAAAATAAAGGGATGGAGGAAGATCTACCAAGCAAATGGAAAGCAAAAAAAGCAGGGAGTGCAATTCTAGTCTTTAAACTAGATAAAACAGACTTTAAACCAACAAAGATCAAAAGAGACAAAGAAGGCCATTACACAATGGTTAAGGGATCAATTCAACAAGAAGATCTAACTATCCTAAATATATATGCACCCAATACAGGAGTACCCAGATTCATAATTATTAGACAGATCAATGATAATCAATGTTAATATTAGATAGATCAATGATACAGAAGGTTAGCAAGGATATCCAGAATTCAGCTCTGCACCAAGTAGACCTAATAGACATCTACAGAACTCTCCATCCCAAATCAACAGAATATATATTCTTCTCAGCACCACATCATACTTATTCCAAAACTGACCACATAGTTGGAAGTAAAGCACTCCTCAGCAAATGTAAAAGAACAGAAATCACAACAAACTGTCTCTCAGACCATAGTGCAATCAAATCAGAACTCAGGATTAAGAAACTCACTCAAAACCAGACAACTACATGGAAACCAAACAACCTGTTCCTGAATGACAACTGGATAAATAACGAAATGGAGGCAGAAATAAAGATGTTCTTTGAAACCAATGAGAACAAAGACACAACATACCAGAATCTCTGGGACATATTTAAAGCAGGCTGTAGAGGGAAATTTATAGCACTAAATGCCCACAAGAGAAAGCAGGAAAGATCTAAAATCAACACCCTAACATCACAATTAAAATAACTAGAGAAGCAAGAGCAAACAAATTCAAAAGTTAGCAGAAGACAAGAAATAACTAAGATCAGAAATGAAGGCGATAGAGACACAAAAAACCCTTCAAAAAAATCAATGAATCTAGGAGTTGGATTTTTGAAAAGATCAACAAAATTGGTAGACCGCTAGTAAAACTAATTAAGAAGAAAAGAGAGAAGAATCAAATAGATGCAATAAAAAAATGATAAAGGGGATATCACCACTGATCCCACAGAAATACAAACTACCATTAGAGAATACTGTAAACACCTCTACACAAATAAACTAGAAAATCTAGAAGAAATGGATAAATTCCTGAACACATATACCCTCCCAAGACTAAACCAGGAAGGAGTTGAATTGCTGAATGAACCAATAACAGGCTCTGAAATTGAGGCAATAATTAATAGCTTACCAACCAAAAAAAGTCCAGGACCAGAGAGATTCACAGAAAAATTCTACCAAAGGTACAAAGAGGAGCTGGTACCATTCCTTCTGAAACTATTCCAATCAATAGGAAAAAGAGGGAATCCTCCCTAACTCATTTTATGAGGCCAGTATCATCCTGATACCAAAGCCTGGCAGAGACACCACAAAAAAAGACAATTTTAGACCAATGATGAACATTGATGCGAAAATCCTCAATAAAATCCTGGCAAACTGAATCCAACAGCACATCAAAAAGCTTATCCACCAAAATCAAGTTGGCTTCATCCCTGGGATGCAAAGCTGGTTCAACATACGCAAATCAATAAATGTAATCCATCACATAAACAGAACCAAAGACAAAAACCACATGATTATCTCAATAGATGCAGAAAAGTCCTTAGACAAAATTCAACAGTCCTTCATATTAAAAACTCTCAATAAACTAGGTATTGATGGAATGTATCTCAAAATAATAAGAGCTATTTATGACAAACCCACAGCCAATATCATACTGAATGGACAAAAACTGGAAGCATTCCCTTTGAAAACTGGCACAAGACAGGGATGCCCTCTCTCACCACTCCTATTCAACATAGTGTTGGAAGTTCTGGCCAGGGCAATCTGGCAAGAGAAAGAAATAAAGGGTATTCAATTAGGAAAAGAGGAAGTCAAATTGTCCCTGTTTGCAGATGACATGGTTGTATTTTTAGAAAACCCCATTGTCTCAGCTCAAAATCTCCTTAAGCTGATAAGCAACTTCAACAAAATCTCAGGATACAAAATCAATGTGCAAAAATCACAAGCATTCCTATACACCAATAACAGACAAACAGAGAGCCAAATGATGAGTGAACGCACATTCACGATTGCTACAAAGAAAATAAAATACCTAGGAATCCAACTTATAAGGAATGCAAAGGACCTCTTCAAGGAGAACTACAAACCACTGCTCAATGAAATAAAAGAGGATACACACAAATGGAAGAACATTCTATGTTCATGGATAGGAAGAATCAATATCGTGAAAATAGCCATATTGCCCAAGGTAATTTATAGATTCAACACCATCCCCATCAAGCTACCAACGACTTTCTTCACAGAATTGGAAAAAAAAAACTACTTTAAAGTTCATATGGAACCAAAAAAGAGCCCACACAGCCAAGACAATCCTAAGCAAAAAGAACAAAGCTGGAGACATCACACTACCTGACTTCAAACTATACTACAAGGATACAGTAACTAAAACAGCATGGTACTGGTACCAAAACAGAGATATAGACCAATGGAACAGAGCAGAGGCCTCAGAAATGACACCATACATCTACAACCATCTGATCTTTGACAAACCTGACAAAAACAAGAAATAGGGAAAGGATTTCCTATTTAACAAATGGTGCTGGGAAAACTGGCTAGCCATATGTAGAAAACTGAATCTGGATCCCTTCCTCATGTCTTATACAAAAATTAATTTCAGATGGATTAAAGACTTAAATGTTAGACCTAAAACCATAAAAGCCCTAGAAGAAAACCTAGGCAATACCATTCAGGACATAGGCATGGGCAAGGACTTCACGACTGAAACACCAAAAGCAATGGCAACAAAAGCCAAAATTGACAAATGGGATCTAATTAAATGAAAGACCTTCTGCACAGCAAAAGAAACTACCATCAGAATGGACAGGCAACATACAGAATGGGAGAAAAATTTTGCAATCTGCCCATCTGACAAAGGGCTAATATCCAGAATCTACAAAGAACTTAAACAAATTTACAAGAAAAAATCAAACAACCCCATCAAAAAGTGGGCAAAAGATAGGAACAGACACTTCTCAAAAGAAGACATTTATGCAGCCAACAGACACCTGAAAAAAATGCTCATCATCACTGGCCATCAGAGAAATGCAAATCAAAACCACAACGAGATACCATATCACACCAGTTAGAATGACGATCATTAAAAAGGAAACAACAGATGCTGGAGAGGATGTGGAGAAATGGGAATGCTTTTACACTGTTGGTGGGAGTGTAAACTAGTTCAACCATTGTGGAAGACAGTGTGGTGATTCCTCAAGGATCTAGAACTAGAATTATGATTTGACCCAGTGATCCCATTACTGCATATATCCCCAAAGGATTATAAATCATGCTACTATAAAGACACATGCACACATATGTTTATTGTGGCACTATTCACAATAGCAAAGACTTGGAACCAACCCAAATGTCCATGAGTGATAGACTGGATTAAGAAAATGTGACACATATACACCATGGAATACTATGCAGCCATAAAAAGGATGAGTTCATGTCCTTTGTAGGGACATAGATGAAGTTGGAAACCATCATTCTGAGCAAACTATCACAAGCACAGAAAACCAAACACTACATGTTCTCACTCATAGGTGGGAACTGAACAATGAGAACACTCGGACACAGGGTGGAGAACATCACACATGGGGGCCTGTCATGGAGTGGGGGATTGGAGGAGGGATAGCATTAGGAGAAATATCTAATGTAAATATCAAGTTAATGAGTACAGCAAACCAACAAGTATACCTATGTAACAAACCTGAACATTGTGCACATATACCCTGGAACTTAAAGTATAATAAATAAATAAATAAATAAATAAATAAATAAATAAATAAATAAAAGAATCACATAGTTGGCCGGGCACAGTGGCTCAAGCTTGTAATCCCAGCACTTTGGGAGGCCAAGGTGGGGCAGATCACGAGGTCAAGAGATTGAGACCATCCTGGCCAACATGGTGAAACTCCATCTCTACTAAAAATACAAAAATTAGCTGGGCGTGGTGGCGGGCACCTGTAATCCCAGCCACTCAGGAGGCTGAGGCAAGAGAATTGCTTGAACCCGGGAGGCGGAGGTTGCAGTGAGCCGAGATCACGCCACTGCACTCCAGCTTGGGCGACAGAGTGAGACTTATCTCCAAAAAAAAAAAAAAAAAAGAATCACATAGTTATACGTCACCGAAAATGATTTTACTGATCTATCTACTGTCAACCTTAATTAGGATCTCCTTCAGTTTTGTTGAAAACAAAATATTAGAAACCATCTGACTTACAAAAAGGCATTGATACCCAGTTATTAGAGGTACTCAGTTCTCAACACCATCATCAATATTTCTAATTGCCTCTTTGTTTGGATATTTTTACCCCAGAGCAATGCACCAAAGTAAGCTTAAGATGGATGGAGTGCACATCTCTCTTTGTTTGAAGTAGTAGGTGGGTAGGAAGGTAGGAACAAAGGACCTGCATCTCCCTCAGTACACTTTCTCAGGCAGATCAATTTAGGACCAGCACATATGGAAGCTCCGGATCTGAAAACTGATTTCTTTAAACCTATTTGTCTTAGTCCATTAGGGCTGCTATAACAAAATACCATAGACTGGGCGACTTATAAATAACAGAAATGTATTTCTCATAGTTCTGAAGTCTTGGAAGTCCAAGGTCACAGCCCAGCAGAATTGGTGTCTGTGAATGCCAGTTTCCTGGTTCATAGATAGCACCTTCTAAGTGTGTCTTCCTGTGGTGGAAGATGTAAACAAGCTTCCTCAGGCATCTTTCATAAGGGCACTAATCCCACTCAAAAGGGCTCTGCCCTCATAACCTAATCGCCTCCCAAAAGCCCCATCTCTTAATACCATCATCTAGGAAGTTAAGATTTCAATATATATACTTGAAGGGGGGCATGAACATTCAGACCATAGTATTATCCATACCTGTATCCCT
>NW_022320327.1:0-2728 GCF_002776525.5 Piliocolobus tephrosceles
AGATAGCTGGGATTACAGGCATGCTCCACCACGCCTGGCTAATTTTGCATTTTTAGTGAAGACGGGTTTCTCCATGTTGGTCAGGCTGATCTCGAACTCCCAGCCTCAGGTGATACGCCCACCTCGGCCTCCCAAAGTGCTGGGATTACAGGTGTGAACCACTGCAGCCGGCCTAAAGAATACATTTTAATGATAGATCACTCTGCGATTTTTGGAATACAATTTGGAAGGACTTCAAAGAGTTTAATGACGTTACTGTAAGAAATCTTCTATTCACATCCGCTGCCTTACATGAATGAGATTTCTCAATACTTTTATCTATGAAAATGGAACATAGAGTGGAATTAATGTTGAATACTATCTCAGTTGAGCAATTATATTCACATGTAATATGCATATGAACTAATTTCTTAAAATTATAATTTATCTTAGAGGCATTTATTATAAAGTATTAATTTTTATGTAATGATTTTGATCAAAATTAGTAATGCATTGGTCATTTTGCTCATTAGTGTACTACTAATAATTATAATGATAACTTAATTCTGAAGACTTGGGTTCTAAAAAAGAAGAGCTTATGATCACAGGAGATTAGCAAAATTAATTTCCATCAATATGCATATTTTTCTTGCTGAGTATATTAGAGTGATCAAGAAAAGTCTTCTAAGAATAAATATATGTTATATCACAGTAAAATGGAGGGAAAGTGGAGTGGAAATTTTGGTTCAAGGTGAAAAAGAATTCGTGTAAAAATTTGGCTATCATAAAAGAGCTTGTTCATGTAATTTCCTGTTTTTCTTTTTAGAGACAGTCTTGCTCTGTCTACCAGGCTGAAGAGCAGTGGCAGTGGTACAATCATAGGTCACTGCAGCATTGAACTCCTGGGATCAAGCCATCCTCCCACCTTGCCCTCCCAGGTAGCTGGAACTACAGGCACATGCCACTATGCTTGGCTAATTTTTTAATTGATTTTTGTAGAGATAGAGCCTTGTTATGTTGCCCTAGCTGGTCTCAAACTCCTGGCCTCAAGCAATCCTCCTGCCTTGGTCTACCAAAGTGCTGGAATTCCAGGCATAAGCCACCATGCCTGGCTTTGTAATTTTCAAGAGGATGCTAATGGCTATCAATTTGATATGGTATTTAGATTTCATTACACACATTAAAGGAGTGATGTGGCCGGGCGCAGTGGTTTAGACCTGTAATCCCAATACTTTGGGAGGTCAAGGCAGGACGATTGCTTGAGCTCAGGAGTTAAGACTAGCCTGGACAACAGAGTGAGACCTTGTTTCTACAAAAAGTAAAGAAAATTAGCCAGGTGTGGTGGCGCGTGCCTGTAGTCTCAGTGATTCAGGAGGCCTAGGTGGGAGAATGGCTTGAACCTGGCAGGTTGAGTCTTCAGTGAGCTGAAACTGTGTCACTGAACTCCAGCCTGGGTGACACAGTGAGACCCTGTCTGTCAAATAAAAACAAATAAATATTTTTAAAAGGAGTGATGTAAGTTTTATTTTAAAATGTGGGTATTTATAGGATGACTGGAAATTTCACCCCTTAAAACATTTCACATTTATGACGTACAATTTTAATAGTCAACGTCAAAATGTGTCTGGGTTACATGTTTCAAAATAATTTGGGGAAGTACTAGGATACAAAAGTTCAAAGGCTCCTGATACAGTATATGTGAAAAAATCATCCCCTCACCTATTTCTCTCCTTCCTGCCTATTCCAGCTCAGTGTGAGGGGCCGTTTTCCCTTAAAAGCCGGAATCCTGAGCATCATCCACGCTTCTCTCTATTCCTCTACATCTAACCAATTTATGCTATATCTAGGCAAAGCGTGTGTTCATCTCTTCTTTTCCATTTCCCCTGCCAGTGTCTTATTTGAAGATCCTAAGATCTTTCTCCTAGAATATTGTTGTGTGTTTTTTTTGGTTTTTTTTTTTTTTTTTTTTTTTTTTTTGAGACGGAGTCTCGCTCTGTCGCCGGGGCAGGAGTACAGTGGCCGGATCTCAGCTCACTGCAAGCTCCGCCTCCCGGGTTTACGCCATTCTCCTGCCTCAGCCTCCCGCTCCTAGAATATTGTTAACATCTTCTTAATTAGTTTGTCTGGCATCAGATTCAACTCCTTCTACTGAGTTATCTGTAAGGAAAAGAAATTTATCTTTCTTTTTCTGTGTTTGCTTTTTTTTTTTTCTGGAGATGGCATCTTGCTACATTGTCATGGGTGGTCTCAAATTCATGGCCTCAAGCTATCCTCACGCCCCAGCCTCCCAAGTAGCTGGGAATATGGAAGTGCCCCAGTGGGCCAGCTCCAGATTTATCTTTCTAAAATATAAAGTCAGTCACATCACTCTTGTACTTGTATAACTCGATGATTCTCCATTCCTTTAAAATAAAATCTAAATGGTTAGGATGGGCTGGGCATGGTGACGCATGCCTGTACTCCCAGCACTTTGAGAGGCCAAGGCAGTTGGACCACTTGAGGTCAGGAGTTTGAGACCATCCAGGCCAACATGGTGAAACCCCGTTTCTATCAAAAAATACAAAAATTAGCCAGGCATGGTGGTGCACACCTGTAATCCCAGCTACTCAGGAGGCCACAGCATGAGAATCACTTGAACCCCAGAGTGAGTCGAGACTGCACCACTGCACTCCAGCCTGGGCTACAGAACAAGACTCCATCTAAAAAAAAAAAAAAAAAGTTGGGCATGGTGGTGTGTGCCTGCAGTTCC
>NW_022320328.1:0-2728 GCF_002776525.5 Piliocolobus tephrosceles
AGATAGCTGGGATTACAGGCATGCTCCACCACGCCTGGCTAATTTTGCATTTTTAGTGAAGACGGGTTTCTCCATGTTGGTCAGGCTGATCTCGAACTCCCAGCCTCAGGTGATACGCCCACCTCGGCCTCCCAAAGTGCTGGGATTACAGGTGTGAACCACTGCAGCCGGCCTAAAGAATACATTTTAATGATAGATCACTCTGCGATTTTTGGAATACAATTTGGAAGGACTTCAAAGAGTTTAATGACGTTACTGTAAGAAATCTTCTATTCACATCCGCTGCCTTACATGAATGAGATTTCTCAATACTTTTATCTATGAAAATGGAACATAGAGTGGAATTAATGTTGAATACTATCTCAGTTGAGCAATTATATTCACATGTAATATGCATATGAACTAATTTCTTAAAATTATAATTTATCTTAGAGGCATTTATTATAAAGTATTAATTTTTATGTAATGATTTTGATCAAAATTAGTAATGCATTGGTCATTTTGCTCATTAGTGTACTACTAATAATTATAATGATAACTTAATTCTGAAGACTTGGGTTCTAAAAAAGAAGAGCTTATGATCACAGGAGATTAGCAAAATTAATTTCCATCAATATGCATATTTTTCTTGCTGAGTATATTAGAGTGATCAAGAAAAGTCTTCTAAGAATAAATATATGTTATATCACAGTAAAATGGAGGGAAAGTGGAGTGGAAATTTTGGTTCAAGGTGAAAAAGAATTCGTGTAAAAATTTGGCTATCATAAAAGAGCTTGTTCATGTAATTTCCTGTTTTTCTTTTTAGAGACAGTCTTGCTCTGTCTACCAGGCTGAAGAGCAGTGGCAGTGGTACAATCATAGGTCACTGCAGCATTGAACTCCTGGGATCAAGCCATCCTCCCACCTTGCCCTCCCAGGTAGCTGGAACTACAGGCACATGCCACTATGCTTGGCTAATTTTTTAATTGATTTTTGTAGAGATAGAGCCTTGTTATGTTGCCCTAGCTGGTCTCAAACTCCTGGCCTCAAGCAATCCTCCTGCCTTGGTCTACCAAAGTGCTGGAATTCCAGGCATAAGCCACCATGCCTGGCTTTGTAATTTTCAAGAGGATGCTAATGGCTATCAATTTGATATGGTATTTAGATTTCATTACACACATTAAAGGAGTGATGTGGCCGGGCGCAGTGGTTTAGACCTGTAATCCCAATACTTTGGGAGGTCAAGGCAGGACGATTGCTTGAGCTCAGGAGTTAAGACTAGCCTGGACAACAGAGTGAGACCTTGTTTCTACAAAAAGTAAAGAAAATTAGCCAGGTGTGGTGGCGCGTGCCTGTAGTCTCAGTGATTCAGGAGGCCTAGGTGGGAGAATGGCTTGAACCTGGCAGGTTGAGTCTTCAGTGAGCTGAAACTGTGTCACTGAACTCCAGCCTGGGTGACACAGTGAGACCCTGTCTGTCAAATAAAAACAAATAAATATTTTTAAAAGGAGTGATGTAAGTTTTATTTTAAAATGTGGGTATTTATAGGATGACTGGAAATTTCACCCCTTAAAACATTTCACATTTATGACGTACAATTTTAATAGTCAACGTCAAAATGTGTCTGGGTTACATGTTTCAAAATAATTTGGGGAAGTACTAGGATACAAAAGTTCAAAGGCTCCTGATACAGTATATGTGAAAAAATCATCCCCTCACCTATTTCTCTCCTTCCTGCCTATTCCAGCTCAGTGTGAGGGGCCGTTTTCCCTTAAAAGCCGGAATCCTGAGCATCATCCACGCTTCTCTCTATTCCTCTACATCTAACCAATTTATGCTATATCTAGGCAAAGCGTGTGTTCATCTCTTCTTTTCCATTTCCCCTGCCAGTGTCTTATTTGAAGATCCTAAGATCTTTCTCCTAGAATATTGTTGTGTGTTTTTTTTGGTTTTTTTTTTTTTTTTTTTTTTTTTTTTGAGACGGAGTCTCGCTCTGTCGCCGGGGCAGGAGTACAGTGGCCGGATCTCAGCTCACTGCAAGCTCCGCCTCCCGGGTTTACGCCATTCTCCTGCCTCAGCCTCCCGCTCCTAGAATATTGTTAACATCTTCTTAATTAGTTTGTCTGGCATCAGATTCAACTCCTTCTACTGAGTTATCTGTAAGGAAAAGAAATTTATCTTTCTTTTTCTGTGTTTGCTTTTTTTTTTTTTCTGGAGATGGCATCTTGCTACATTGTCATGGGTGGTCTCAAATTCATGGCCTCAAGCTATCCTCACGCCCCAGCCTCCCAAGTAGCTGGGAATATGGAAGTGCCCCAGTGGGCCAGCTCCAGATTTATCTTTCTAAAATATAAAGTCAGTCACATCACTCTTGTACTTGTATAACTCGATGATTCTCCATTCCTTTAAAATAAAATCTAAATGGTTAGGATGGGCTGGGCATGGTGACGCATGCCTGTACTCCCAGCACTTTGAGAGGCCAAGGCAGTTGGACCACTTGAGGTCAGGAGTTTGAGACCATCCAGGCCAACATGGTGAAACCCCGTTTCTATCAAAAAATACAAAAATTAGCCAGGCATGGTGGTGCACACCTGTAATCCCAGCTACTCAGGAGGCCACAGCATGAGAATCACTTGAACCCCAGAGTGAGTCGAGACTGCACCACTGCACTCCAGCCTGGGCTACAGAACAAGACTCCATCTAAAAAAAAAAAAAAAAGTTGGGCATGGTGGTGTGTGCCTGCAGTTCC
>NW_022320329.1:0-2728 GCF_002776525.5 Piliocolobus tephrosceles
GGAACTGCAGGCACACACCACCATGCCCAACTTTTTTTTTTTTTTTTTAGATGGAGTCTTGTTCTGTAGCCCAGGCTGGAGTGCAGTGGTGCAGTCTCGACTCACTCTGGGGTTCAAGTGATTCTCATGCTGTGGCCTCCTGAGTAGCTGGGATTACAGGTGTGCACCACCATGCCTGGCTAATTTTTGTATTTTTTGATAGAAACGGGGTTTCACCATGTTGGCCTGGATGGTCTCAAACTCCTGACCTCAAGTGGTCCAACTGCCTTGGCCTCTCAAAGTGCTGGGAGTACAGGCATGCGTCACCATGCCCAGCCCATCCTAACCATTTAGATTTTATTTTAAAGGAATGGAGAATCATCGAGTTATACAAGTACAAGAGTGATGTGACTGACTTTATATTTTAGAAAGATAAATCTGGAGCTGGCCCACTGGGGCACTTCCATATTCCCAGCTACTTGGGAGGCTGGGGCGTGAGGATAGCTTGAGGCCATGAATTTGAGACCACCCATGACAATGTAGCAAGATGCCATCTCCAGAAAAAAAAAAAAGCAAACACAGAAAAAGAAAGATAAATTTCTTTTCCTTACAGATAACTCAGTAGAAGGAGTTGAATCTGATGCCAGACAAACTAATTAAGAAGATGTTAACAATATTCTAGGAGCGGGAGGCTGAGGCAGGAGAATGGCGTAAACCCGGGAGGCGGAGCTTGCAGTGAGCTGAGATCCGGCCACTGTACTCCTGCCCCGGCGACAGAGCGAGACTCCGTCTCAAAAAAAAAAAAAAAAAAAAAAAAAAAACCAAAAAAAACACACAACAATATTCTAGGAGAAAGATCTTAGGATCTTCAAATAAGACACTGGCAGGGGAAATGGAAAAGAAGAGATGAACACACGCTTTGCCTAGATATAGCATAAATTGGTTAGATGTAGAGGAATAGAGAGAAGCGTGGATGATGCTCAGGATTCCGGCTTTTAAGGGAAAACGGCCCCTCACACTGAGCTGGAATAGGCAGGAAGGAGAGAAATAGGTGAGGGGATGATTTTTTCACATATACTGTATCAGGAGCCTTTGAACTTTTGTATCCTAGTACTTCCCCAAATTATTTTGAAACATGTAACCCAGACACATTTTGACGTTGACTATTAAAATTGTACGTCATAAATGTGAAATGTTTTAAGGGGTGAAATTTCCAGTCATCCTATAAATACCCACATTTTAAAATAAAACTTACATCACTCCTTTTAAAAATATTTATTTGTTTTTATTTGACAGACAGGGTCTCACTGTGTCACCCAGGCTGGAGTTCAGTGACACAGTTTCAGCTCACTGAAGACTCAACCTGCCAGGTTCAAGCCATTCTCCCACCTAGGCCTCCTGAATCACTGAGACTACAGGCACGCGCCACCACACCTGGCTAATTTTCTTTACTTTTTGTAGAAACAAGGTCTCACTCTGTTGTCCAGGCTAGTCTTAACTCCTGAGCTCAAGCAATCGTCCTGCCTTGACCTCCCAAAGTATTGGGATTACAGGTCTAAACCACTGCGCCCGGCCACATCACTCCTTTAATGTGTGTAATGAAATCTAAATACCATATCAAATTGATAGCCATTAGCATCCTCTTGAAAATTACAAAGCCAG
Source organism: Piliocolobus tephrosceles (assembly GCF_002776525.5). NCBI lineage: Eukaryota > Metazoa > Chordata > Mammalia > Primates > Cercopithecidae > Piliocolobus > Piliocolobus tephrosceles. Next base: position 1,642 of record NW_022320329.1, read on the forward strand.
GCATGGTGGCTTATGCCTGGAATTCCAGCACTTTGGTAGACCAAGGCAGGAGGATTGCTTGAGGCCAGGAGTTTGAGACCAGCTAGGGCAACATAACAAGGCTCTATCTCTACAAAAATCAATTAAAAAATTAGCCAAGCATAGTGGCATGTGCCTGTAGTTCCAGCTACCTGGGAGGGCAAGGTGGGAGGATGGCTTGATCCCAGGAGTTCAATGCTGCAGTGACCTATGATTGTACCACTGCCACTGCTCTTCAGCCTGGTAGACAGAGCAAGACTGTCTCTAAAAAGAAAAACAGGAAATTACATGAACAAGCTCTTTTATGATAGCCAAATTTTTACACGAATTCTTTTTCACCTTGAACCAAAATTTCCACTCCACTTTCCCTCCATTTTACTGTGATATAACATATATTTATTCTTAGAAGACTTTTCTTGATCACTCTAATATACTCAGCAAGAAAAATATGCATATTGATGGAAATTAATTTTGCTAATCTCCTGTGATCATAAGCTCTTCTTTTTTAGAACCCAAGTCTTCAGAATTAAGTTATCATTATAATTATTAGTAGTACACTAATGAGCAAAATGACCAATGCATTACTAATTTTGATCAAAATCATTACATAAAAATTAATACTTTATAATAAATGCCTCTAAGATAAATTATAATTTTAAGAAATTAGTTCATATGCATATTACATGTGAATATAATTGCTCAACTGAGATAGTATTCAACATTAATTCCACTCTATGTTCCATTTTCATAGATAAAAGTATTGAGAAATCTCATTCATGTAAGGCAGCGGATGTGAATAGAAGATTTCTTACAGTAACGTCATTAAACTCTTTGAAGTCCTTCCAAATTGTATTCCAAAAATCGCAGAGTGATCTATCATTAAAATGTATTCTTTAGGCCGGCTGCAGTGGTTCACACCTGTAATCCCAGCACTTTGGGAGGCCGAGGTGGGCGTATCACCTGAGGCTGGGAGTTCGAGATCAGCCTGACCAACATGGAGAAACCCGTCTTCACTAAAAATGCAAAATTAGCCAGGCGTGGTGGAGCATGCCTGTAATCCCAGCTATCT
>NW_022320330.1:0-2728 GCF_002776525.5 Piliocolobus tephrosceles
GGAACTGCAGGCACACACCACCATGCCCAACTTTTTTTTTTTTTTTTAGATGGAGTCTTGTTCTGTAGCCCAGGCTGGAGTGCAGTGGTGCAGTCTCGACTCACTCTGGGGTTCAAGTGATTCTCATGCTGTGGCCTCCTGAGTAGCTGGGATTACAGGTGTGCACCACCATGCCTGGCTAATTTTTGTATTTTTTGATAGAAACGGGGTTTCACCATGTTGGCCTGGATGGTCTCAAACTCCTGACCTCAAGTGGTCCAACTGCCTTGGCCTCTCAAAGTGCTGGGAGTACAGGCATGCGTCACCATGCCCAGCCCATCCTAACCATTTAGATTTTATTTTAAAGGAATGGAGAATCATCGAGTTATACAAGTACAAGAGTGATGTGACTGACTTTATATTTTAGAAAGATAAATCTGGAGCTGGCCCACTGGGGCACTTCCATATTCCCAGCTACTTGGGAGGCTGGGGCGTGAGGATAGCTTGAGGCCATGAATTTGAGACCACCCATGACAATGTAGCAAGATGCCATCTCCAGAAAAAAAAAAAAAGCAAACACAGAAAAAGAAAGATAAATTTCTTTTCCTTACAGATAACTCAGTAGAAGGAGTTGAATCTGATGCCAGACAAACTAATTAAGAAGATGTTAACAATATTCTAGGAGCGGGAGGCTGAGGCAGGAGAATGGCGTAAACCCGGGAGGCGGAGCTTGCAGTGAGCTGAGATCCGGCCACTGTACTCCTGCCCCGGCGACAGAGCGAGACTCCGTCTCAAAAAAAAAAAAAAAAAAAAAAAAAAAACCAAAAAAAACACACAACAATATTCTAGGAGAAAGATCTTAGGATCTTCAAATAAGACACTGGCAGGGGAAATGGAAAAGAAGAGATGAACACACGCTTTGCCTAGATATAGCATAAATTGGTTAGATGTAGAGGAATAGAGAGAAGCGTGGATGATGCTCAGGATTCCGGCTTTTAAGGGAAAACGGCCCCTCACACTGAGCTGGAATAGGCAGGAAGGAGAGAAATAGGTGAGGGGATGATTTTTTCACATATACTGTATCAGGAGCCTTTGAACTTTTGTATCCTAGTACTTCCCCAAATTATTTTGAAACATGTAACCCAGACACATTTTGACGTTGACTATTAAAATTGTACGTCATAAATGTGAAATGTTTTAAGGGGTGAAATTTCCAGTCATCCTATAAATACCCACATTTTAAAATAAAACTTACATCACTCCTTTTAAAAATATTTATTTGTTTTTATTTGACAGACAGGGTCTCACTGTGTCACCCAGGCTGGAGTTCAGTGACACAGTTTCAGCTCACTGAAGACTCAACCTGCCAGGTTCAAGCCATTCTCCCACCTAGGCCTCCTGAATCACTGAGACTACAGGCACGCGCCACCACACCTGGCTAATTTTCTTTACTTTTTGTAGAAACAAGGTCTCACTCTGTTGTCCAGGCTAGTCTTAACTCCTGAGCTCAAGCAATCGTCCTGCCTTGACCTCCCAAAGTATTGGGATTACAGGTCTAAACCACTGCGCCCGGCCACATCACTCCTTTAATGTGTGTAATGAAATCTAAATACCATATCAAATTGATAGCCATTAGCATCCTCTTGAAAATTACAAAGCCAGGCATGGTGGCTTATGCCTGGAATTCCAGCACTTTGGTAGACCAAGGCAGGAGGATTGCTTGAGGCCAGGAGTTTGAGACCAGCTAGGGCAACATAACAAGGCTCTATCTCTACAAAAATCAATTAAAAAATTAGCCAAGCATAGTGGCATGTGCCTGTAGTTCCAGCTACCTGGGAGGGCAAGGTGGGAGGATGGCTTGATCCCAGGAGTTCAATGCTGCAGTGACCTATGATTGTACCACTGCCACTGCTCTTCAGCCTGGTAGACAGAGCAAGACTGTCTCTAAAAAGAAAAACAGGAAATTACATGAACAAGCTCTTTTATGATAGCCAAATTTTTACACGAATTCTTTTTCACCTTGAACCAAAATTTCCACTCCACTTTCCCTCCATTTTACTGTGATATAACATATATTTATTCTTAGAAGACTTTTCTTGATCACTCTAATATACTCAGCAAGAAAAATATGCATATTGATGGAAATTAATTTTGCTAATCTCCTGTGATCATAAGCTCTTCTTTTTTAGAACCCAAGTCTTCAGAATTAAGTTATCATTATAATTATTAGTAGTACACTAATGAGCAAAATGACCAATGCATTACTAATTTTGATCAAAATCATTACATAAAAATTAATACTTTATAATAAATGCCTCTAAGATAAATTATAATTTTAAGAAATTAGTTCATATGCATATTACATGTGAATATAATTGCTCAACTGAGATAGTATTCAACATTAATTCCACTCTATGTTCCATTTTCATAGATAAAAGTATTGAGAAATCTCATTCATGTAAGGCAGCGGATGTGAATAGAAGATTTCTTACAGTAACGTCATTAAACTCTTTGAAGTCCTTCCAAATTGTATTCCAAAAATCGCAGAGTGATCTATCATTAAAATGTATTCTTTAGGCCGGCTGCAGTGGTTCACACCTGTAATCCCAGCACTTTGGGAGGCCGAGGTGGGCGTATCACCTGAGGCTGGGAGTTCGAGATCAGCCTGACCAACATGGAGAAACCCGTCTTCACTAAAAATGCAAAATTAGCCAGGCGTGGTGGAGCATGCCTGTAATCCCAGCTATCT
>NW_022320331.1:0-2725 GCF_002776525.5 Piliocolobus tephrosceles
AGGACGCTTTGAAGCCAGGCAGAGATCCACTTCCATTTCCATTGTGTCCATTGTGTGTCGGTAAAGAGGAAACAAATGGGAAACCCCCAGTCCAAATTTCCAAAGAGCACCCCCTTAGGGTGCCTCCTAGCCAATTTAAAAACCTCACAGCTTGAACAAGACCTTAGGAGGAAGCGGTTAATTTTCCTTTCCACTGTGGCGTGATCGACCTCAGCAATTTCTGCCAGCGGCTAGGCAAGCGGTCCGAAATTTACATACAAGGCTTTTGGGCCTTGGGCTCTCGTCCCTATACTCCTTCTCTCCATCCCCTCCCTTCCTGCCCAGACTCCTCCTTCCTCCTCCTTATCTTCTAGTAATCCACTCGGTCCCGTGCCTCCTTCGGGTCCCCCAACTGGCTGTCTTGAGTCTCCTGTCTCTGCACACACCCACTCTAAGTGCCCTGCTGATGTCTCCACTCCTGCCCCATACCCTCCTACAGTGTTAGCGCCTTTGCGAGAGGTGGCTGGGGCGGAGGGGGTAGTCAGAGTACATGTCCCTTTTTCATTGGCCGATCTTTCCAAAATTGAGAAGCGTTTAGGTGATTTCTCAGCTAATCCTACCATATACATAAAGGAATTTAGATACCTTTGTCGGGCCTATGACTTAACTTGGCATGACCTCCAGGTTATCCTAGCCTCTACCCTAAACTGACTGAGGTTCTAACCCAGTATACCCAGTTAGATCCAGCGTCCCCCACAGGGGCCACCATTTTGGCGTCTTATTTCATTTCTCAATCAGCTCCTGACATTCGTAAAAAACTTCAAAAGGTAGAGGATGGTCCTCAGACACCAATACAAGACCTAGTTAAATTAGCCTTTAAGGTCTATAGCTCCAGAGAGGAGACGGCTGAGTTACAGCTCCTAGCAGCGGCTTTACAGCCCAGTCGTAACCCCAGACCAGAGAGCACATACCCCACAGACTCCAAGGCCACTGCTAGAAAGGAGAAAGGCCACTGCTAGAAAGGAGCCTGCTATAAGTGTGGCAAGGCAGGACACTATGCCAACAGGTGTCCGCAAGGTCCCCGAGTCCCAACGCGGCCTTGCTATAAGTGCAAGGCATCAGGACATTAGGCCAGTGAATGTCCTAACCCTCGTCCACCAGCAACCCCCTGCCCTGCTTGCCAGCAGGGAGGAAACTGGAAGTCTGATTGCCCCACCCTGAGAACAGGTGCCGCGCCTCTACGTGACCCCCTTTCCCAGGATCCTGGGAGCTCCTTCCAGCTCCTACATCTGGACGACGACAACTGAAGGTGCTGAGACTCGGGGACCCCCATCACCCTCGCCGAGCCGTGGGTAACTCTCCTGGTAGTGGGTAAGACAATTACTTTTTTAATCAACAGCGAGGCTACCTATTCTGTTTTGCCGTCCTTCTCTGGACCTAGCCTTCCATCCAATATCTCTGTAGTAGGAGTAAGTGGAAAGCCATCCACTCCACGAAAAACTCCAATCCTTAATTGCTGCCTGGCCAACAAGTACTTTGCGCACTCATTCCTCATTCCCAGCTAAAAAGGGCCCCTACCGAAAGCAATCAGTGGAAATCAGTTTGGCTTTCCCCCACTCGCCTCAAACTTACTAAATTTTCTTAACTATCTCATACTCCCCAACCTTGCCGGGACCTTCCTTCTGGGTTTTGCCCATATTCCAACAAATGCTTCCATTCCTCATTCCTATACTAATACTGTGCCTTATTTTATTCTTCATCCATACGTCCAAATACCAACCATGGGCCCCGACCTTAACAACGCCCCTTAACAGCAGGAAGTAGCCAGACAGACCACGGCGCCCCTTTATCACTATTATCAATAAAAGGTTGGACTGTTTGGATGAACCGAGGCAAGATGGTGCACTTCCGGGTTCTTCATCCCCACCCCCCCCCCAACTCTTCCCGCGCGCGCGAAAATGCAGCCGGCGCCCAGGGAGGGTGCAGACCAACTGGGCATGCGCCAGGTGACGTCAATCCGAAGAGACCAAGATTTACCTGGTCGCACCTGCGGAACGCCCCTGACACGCCCATGCCCCACCTATTGCCCTCCCACTCCTAGAAAAGCTGCTCTCCGCCATTGAGCCACGCGGCCTTCTCACAGCCCCGGCGGCCTTCTCACAGCCCGGCGGCCTTCTTGCAGCCCCACTCCTGTTGGGATGTCGGGACTGTGGGAAGTCCGTCCGAGAGCCCCATGGGGGGACTCTGCCGGCCTCCTTCCCCGGAGGCCGACAGACTTCTCCCGCACACCTTAGGTTACCAAAATAAACCAGCAGTTTTGCTGTTACACTTGCCTACCCGCTGGTTCTTTTGCGCCCGCTCGGCTGGTCTTAGAAAAACAAGACAGATGGTGCCGAAACCCGGGAGGAGACCCCTCCTCAGGGCCCCCAGGGTCTGGGGAGCCTCCTCCTCCTCGTTCCACACCGCAGACGGACCAGGACCTGAGACCCGCTTCGCTCACTCTCACGGCCTCTCTGGGGTAAGTGCCCTTGTCTCCTCTTTACCTCCCTCGGCCAGAAATCCTGCGCGGGTCCGAGGTCCATTTGGAGCCACCAAGTGGCTTGGGAGAGCCTTGCAGGACGGAGACGTCCGCCTGAAGGTAATCTCCACCTTGGCTTCAAGAGCCTCCAGTCTGTCTCTGCTGGTTCCAGAGGACGCTTTGAAGCCAGGCAGAGATCCACTTCCATTTCCATTGTGTCCATTGTGT